>NC_091006.1:29572727-29875757 GCF_041146395.1 Eulemur rufifrons
TGCTGAAAAACTTATGAATAAGATGTTAGGTGTTAGGTAACCTGCAAAAAGTCAAAGCTCATGCATGGCAGAGTTGAGAGAAAACTCAAATATGTTTGACTCTAATTTTAGTGGTTTTTTTTCTCCTATTGTTTCTGTCCTATTTTTAAACTACATTGGCATTCATTTGTTGGGTTTCTATAGCCAACTCTAATTTTCCAGTCTTTACTTGATATTCTTTCTGTTTCAGAAAAGGAAAGTTGCTCTTTCCTCTGACAAGGTGGCGTGCTGCCATTACAACATCCTTTAATAAATAAACACATCTATTCAATGTCACAACAAATTAGAAAGTACTTATTTCTGTTCAGTGAGCTGGGTGAAATCAATAATCACTGGGGAGTTGCCACTATAATTCATTAGAGCCATTCACTGGACCTCAGTAATCAACTCAGAGAACAGAGCCAAAGTCTAAGTTCTCTGGAGAGACAGAGTTAGCTCAAGTGCAAATAGTATCTAATAATTATGGCATTACACACTTTAGACTTCAAAGTGCTAAAGCTCCTTCTAAATAATGGAAGAAATGTTTTCAGAATCACAAATTTTCAGAATGCAATTCAGCATTTAAATTTTTTTTTTAAAAAAGATATAATCTGAAAAGAAATGGTAGCAATGATGTTTGCAAAATATATCCTGATATTCTGATCTTTTTGGTCCTCAAATCCACCTCACTGATCACAACTCAGCAGCTTCTTACTGGTCTATTTTACTACTTATTACATTCAGTTTCCTGTTTCAGAGTCTCCTTTTTTCGTCAACCTCAATGTTGGGAGGCTCCAGAGCTCATTTTTTGGTTATCTTGTCTTCCCTATACCTAAACTCATTTTCCTAGTGATATTATTCACTTGTTTCACAGTTTTAAATATTCAAATGGCCAAGAATCCTGAATATATCTGTCTATTCTAGATTGTTTGCTGAGCTCTTATCTCATATATTCAACCTGCCATGATAAATTGGCAATTTCATTTGGATGTGTAAAACATATGGCAATCTCAGCATGTCCAAAACTTAATTCCCCATTTCCCTTCTAAAACAACCCTGCTCAACCTCTCTCAATTGATAGAAATTCCATCCTTCAATTGCTCTGTACTTGCCTCTTAGCCCTGCCCAGGTTGGCTCCCTTGCCTTCCAAGATTACCTCCCAAATCTCCCTTCCATGTCTCTGAGCAAGAGGATAGAGCCCTCTGGGTATGGGATCTGGCCTGTTGGCCTGTCTCTGGGTCCCCAAAGATCAATCCCTGACCATGCCAGGGAAAAGCATTCTGGTCCCAAGTTACCTATGAGGTGCTTAGCAGGTTTCATGACCCTCCACTTTGGGGTGTGTCCTGCTTTGACGGACCTGCTGTGCAAGCAGCATTGAGGAGGGCTGGTGAGCAGGTAGCTCACAGTCCAAGCATCCCTCAGTCCACTACAGGACCCAGAGAGGAAAGGTTTGAGCCCCACTCTCTGTGAAAGCCTGGTGTGGTGGCTCAATTGCCTCTCACCAACTGTGGGGAGGGGAGAGGAAGGAGAGGAAAAGAGTCTGGTTGGAGAAAAGCTAGCACTCTGGCCATCTCTGTCACTCACTCCAGAAGGCAGCCCAACCAGAATGGTCAGGCTCTGGAGTCACGCAAATCCCCCAGAACCCACTGGACCCCTGTGGCTTTTTATTTGAAGTAACAATGAGGCTTGCAAAAACATTTTATAACCAATTATGTTAAACATGTTTAACATACTTGGAAATTTGTGCCCTTCTTGGTTTCTAGGCCCTTGTAGTCTGCAATACTTTGACTTCCTATTTCTGCGGATTTAATTGAGTTAGTCTTCTGCATGCAGCAGTGCAATTGAATAAGTAGGTAGTTGCTGAATATCCTAAGGAAAAATGTAATTGTAGTGGATGCTTTATTCCAACAGGACTCTCAGATGTCTATGGAAAGAGACCATGGAGTAACCTGCCAATTACTTGCAAGATCTGGCATCAACGTCAAGTTTCTGCTCACCATGGGCAAGCCCTTTAGATCAGAAAAGAGGTTATATACACTGGATTTTGAAAACATTTTCCTGGAAGTTCTAGCTACTATGTAGGAGTGAAGGAAGAACAAAATGTGCTTTTAGACATCTTCCCTAGGATGAGAATTTCCACAGTAGAGGTACCTTTTCTGGTAAACATGAAGCTTTCCTTGAAGAGTAAAAGGGCAGCACTATCTTTGATTCACTCACAAACTCTCACCTTTTTGTTCCATTTATTTCCCGGGATTTTACAAGGTGAAGATAAGTGAAGTAAAATGTTTTTACTGGGGCTCTTGTCTTGAAATCCTTGAAATAAAACAGACTGACATGAAAATAGGAATGAAAACACATTGATGATGCAAACACAAAATTCTGACGATGCACTACAAATGTGTGATCTGGAGGGCAAAGCAGAACTATGAAATAAAAAGATGAAAAATTGCTCAAGAGATAACTCTGGGTCTTGAGCTTTAAAAACTGAGTGTGATAAAGTCTGTCCAATATCGCATTTGGGTTGTTCTTCCTCCTCCCCATATCTATTGAAGGAGAGATTAATCTCTCAAAGAGAACATTGCTAACACTTCAAAAATCCAATTTGTGAACAACGCTCAAATGTCTGAGGATACACATTTATAATCGTAACAACCTCGTCACACTAAACTTGGAGGAAACTGTCATTCATTTTCAAGTATCAGAGCATTTCATGCCCTGAGGAGAAAATTAACATCAAAACAAACAAACAAAAAAATATTATGAAGAATTGAAAGAATGCCAAGGTATAGGTACATCTGCTCCTCAGACAATAATGTTTACTTTGCTGACACTAGAACAAAGTATTTGGCATTTAATCTTTTGGTTGGAAGATGCAATGATGACTGTTTCATACTCCTTATTAAACACTTAAGGATACAGGGAAGACCTGCTTTAAAAAGGATATAAGTGGCAGGAGAGAAAGCTTCCAAAGGAAAATTATAATATGTTTCAAATTTAAATGGATCTCACATATTATAATCCATTTTCTCAAAATATAAAATTAAAATGTTTGATTGGATCTCAAACACCTTTTAAAATTATCATTAATGCCACTAAGTTTTTGCTTCCTCATCTGTAAAATAATAATAACAGTTACCATGGTTGCTATGAAGATTATTGAGAAAAACCATATAAGTCGTAGTAGAGTTCCTGGCACAAAATAGGTATTTGTTAAACGTCAGCTACATTACTACTAATACTTTAACTACCACCACAATTGTTCCACTATTACCAATACTAATATTAATGATAATAATTTTTGTTTGTTTTTTATTGGCAGTCAATGTTTGTATATCCTTGTTTGTTTGATAACTTGCTCATAAAAACCTAACTAAAAACAGATATTTTAAATTATTTATCCTTGTTTTCCCTTAAATTTGTTGCAATATGCTGTATCACAAATTCTCCCAAGAAATGCTATAAAACAGCTGAAAATCAGAAGAGATGTGTCAATCATTTGATTTGATTGATTTTTAATAAAATGTACCCAAATATCATTTGGCAAAATACTTTTCTGAAGGCTGTGTTGGCATATATAGAAATAATATTAAAGGAAAAAATTTTAACTATAAGAATGATTCATTTGGGTAAAAACAAGTTTAAAAAAGCTGGACACAATGTTTATTGTTGACATTTTAAACATGAACTACAGAGTTGTTAATTTCATTGACCTTCTTATATGGCTTAATTTGTTCACTCATCTTTGTAAGGCACTTGGATTTATATATGCGAAATTAATTTTGATGGTCTGATGAAAGGAATTATGGTACACATTAAAAGACAAAGCTCATTGTGTTTTTTTTAAGTTATTCTGGAGCTAGCTTAAGCAAAACATGGAGAATTGAATGAGAGGATGGAAAAGAAAATGCAGTTGTTACTTTCAAGGTTTGGAAACAGGAACTAAGAAGCCAAAATTAATTTTCTTTCTTACAGTTGTTTGCTTTTCTCAAGTATCTGCCTCGGTTTTCAGATACTGTAGTCCACATTTCTCTCCACTCTCATGATTGAGGACGGGCACCCCACGGTTCCTGAGTGTACGATTAATAAATCCAGCTCTATACAGAGATACTTGCACACTGTCCATGAATCCCAATCCAGAATTTTCAGGAGACACAGTATGATTGGCCAAGCATGAGGCAGCAGCCTCTCTCTTGTCTGATTAATTGTGGCCAAAATGACAACGTCACATAGTACAACAATACAACTTAATTCCTGGGGATTAAGGAGAAAATTCTCAGGAATAAGAGATCATTGTGAAATGAAAGAATATCCTAAAATGTATCTATTATTCCTGAGGCTGAATACCCAGTGAGTTGGCCTGCTACTTTCCAGAAACCCATGCCCATGCCAAATTATTTCCAATGTAAGATTGTCTTTGAAATGTTCCCCATGACCATGCTGCACATAGTGACCTCGCCTTTCCGCGCAGTTGAATGACTGCTTGGAAATCTTTTGCTATTCTACACTGAGTTAAACTGAGTAAAGGCAAATTGAAAAGAAACACTAAACTTTCTTGTTGGGCATTCTGTATTACCATTTGTTAAGCATAGTTTATTAGAGGCTGATTAACAACGCTGTTTGTCTTTACCGGACAGGATTCCAGTTATACTTGAAGCATAGCAAAAAGACCAAATGATTTAGTTTGCCTAGAGAGTCAATTCACTGAGAAATACAAAAGCAGTTGGGCCAGTTGTAGGGTGTTATGTAAAGAGACCAATAAAAGCAACAACCACCACAAAAATCAGCTGATGAGTTGGCCAAATATTTTTTAACACAATGAGTTGAATTGATGTAGAAACAATTATAGAGTTAGAGCATGTCCCGGCAAAAATTTTTGTGTCCATCACAATTTGCCTAGGTTAGCTTTCATGAATCTCTGTGCACCTTTTTAAGCCCTTCCCCTTCTTTTGCCCATTGTCTTCATTTGTAACTGTTTTTTCCTCACCAGTTATAAAGACCAAGCCAAATTAGACTGAGAAGTCAAATGGTGTGAGTCTAATTGTGTGTCCCCACCCTCCGTGAGTAAGCCTGATGGTGAGTTCACGCCTTAGCCCCTCTCTCGAATCTCAAATACGGGCAATTGAGCAAAATAACCTTCATAATCATGTAGAACATTTAGAGTAATTAATACATATGGTTTTTAGATCAAAATTCAAGTGTAGCATTTGGCTTCTGATAAGACTAAAAATTGAGAACCAGGATAATGCTTTTTGCTTCTATGCATAGTAATGCCTTTTTAAAAACTGCATATATATTTGACTCTAGAGGGAGCTGACAACAGTTAAACAAGATGATACTCTTGGGAAAATTTATATTTCTGAAGAGGAAGCTAGGGAAGAAGACCATTAACCGAAGGCTCTAAGTACTGTGAGTGGATGATATGTGGTGATGGCCCAGAGACAGAATGTTCGGAAACAGAAGTTGCTCCAGCTCAGACCCGCATTTACATCAACATGCAAAACTGGCCTATCATGCTTCAAATGGCTTACAAAATTAAATTCTTCACTTATAAAAGCTACCTTTATGTCTTATATAAGAATAATCTTTGTGGATTAAGGTTTACCAGAGGTTCTGCAGTAACATCTAAGTAGGCATTTTAATATAAAATGTTGTTCATTTTGCTTAATTACTCAGAAAATCATCTCTGGGGACTGAATATGTTTAAGCCTAAAAATCAGATAGATAAATTGTGTGAGAATGGCAGTTAAGTTTTCTCTCTGCTATTGAGACCCAAGAATCAGGAAATGTTTTCTGATTTTTCCATGTAGAAGCTGTGACAATACATTGCCTTTTAGTTCCAAATCCATGCTTTTTTGAGATGCTTCATGATTCTGGGGCTAAACTCCATAAACATTTCTGCTTGGCCATCTATAACAATACTTGGCCTTTTCATAGAGGGTAAAAGAGGGTCATTGTAAGGCTATAGCCAGTGTAAAATGCATTTCTCCTTGGTTTTGATGTGGTATTGTCTCTCACTAACATGTCTTTTAGCAGGTGGTCCCATAGGAAGCCCCACGGTTCTTATCTCGGTGAATCTTGCAGACCAGCTCCAGTTCACCTTCTTTTTCAGCAAGTTTGTTAGTCATCCAGTAGACCATTATTACAAACCAGCTTCGGCCTGCCCACACTCTCTTCTGAACTTCTCTGTCTTCTAACAATTCATCCCTACTATCCTCACCTATTCCTTCTGTCAAGTTTCTCTGCCTCTGCTAGGCTGTGTGTTCTCTTCCCATGACAACCATACACTTCCCCAAACAAGTTCAGAATCTCACCATAGGATGAATGAAGATAGGGGCCAGAAAGTGTTCTCCTAAGTTCTTAGCCTCTCCCTCGTTCCTTCTTCCTCTGCCTCAGAGGTGGTAGGCACTTCCTGAATTTGCTAGTTCTGTATTCCTAGAATCCCCTTTCACCCCTTTTAGTAGTTACTCTCTTGTTAATAATGATTTACATTAAATCGCCTCTGTTCACATTACAGGTATGCTTTTTGCTTTTAACTGATGAAAATGTTCATTACTGATGTGCTTTTTACTTTGTGACTGATTAAAATGCATATTGATAGCTTTAAAAAGTCACATGACTAAAAGTTTAAATTACATCAGTGGTGAATCCTTTGTAAGAAAATATCACTAGATCTTAAAGAAACAGTGCTTCAAAATATCAATTCAAGTAAGTGAGGTTCACTTATTTTAATATGCACTTGTGTTTTAGGTCTCAGGGGACATCAAAGAAGGGAAAAGATAACTATTGGTCATAAAAGGAATGCATACCCATTAAATTCTTATACTTACTAAGAGTTGATTCAATACAGAAACATTATGTATACATGTTTTATAACTGTTGGAGAGTGTTGAGAAGGTTTATGTGACTCTAGGGACAAGTCTATCTCCCAGTGAGATTCATTTCCATTACCTATATATTCAACTCTACTAAATGAGAGAACAGTAACTGAAGCAGCTTAAAACAGTTAATGGGGTACTGTTGCCATGTAGACAAAGCTCTATCTTCTCAGGAAAGTTGTCTATATTCTATTAAGCACTCCTACGTCTTTTTTTTCTATTTCGGGTTTGAGTTATATTAATTCCCATTTTGTTGCTGTATTTCACAATTACTTTAGGCAACTTTAAAGCACTGATAGTTTCATATGAAGTCTAGAGCGCTTCGAGCCTCAGAGCACTGGAAAAGATGCTTAAAGCTTATCTAATGAAACCTATATCCCTTTCCCAAAACAGAAGACACTCAAATCACCTCTAATAAATTAGTAGAAATCCTAATGTTAAAAACCTCAAGAAAGGAGATTTCTCAGGATTTGTCTTCTCCCGACATCATCCCCAACTCCTCGTAGCCAATTGTGGTGCTCACTAAGCCATGATATCTCCATATTTCTACCACCCATAGTGTAACTGGATAATCAATGAAGTTCTACCACAGCTGTCTCTCTCACACCCTATATATTTCAAGGTCAGATGGGAGAGAGAGTGTCCTCATAACTCTCCAATGCTGCTTCTAGGTAGTTACTCTCCCAGCTTTGTAGATCTGTTCCTGTGTGTTAATCACATTTACTATACTACTCCTCCTAAGTGCAGCAGGGTCCACATTTCTAAATCATGAGTCATTAATCAATGAATACTTCTACCTCTACAGTTTGCAACCTAACCCTTGTCATTTTCTAACGTAAGAGTATCCATGGGGATGATCATTCCAAAAAACACTGGCAAATCTGTCTTTCTATTTCTTTATCACCAATAACCTTATCTTCAAATACTCCTCTGCCACCTGGTCTTCTGTTCTCCCCATGACTCAACACCATCTAATCTCCAAAACTGTTAACTGCAACATGCCATTTTCAGGGCACAATCTCTCCTCTCTGCATTTTCCTACTTTTAGCCATAATCAGACCACTAATATATGATGTAAAGTCAGTGCCCTCTTCCCTTGATTTCCTCCATATCCAGCATTAATTCCAAGCAATAAGACCCTCATTGCAATTACTATCTTGAAAACCCCCAGATTGCTCTGCACCACGGCCTTCCCATGGCAACTTCATGCCAAATCTATATCTGCAGTGATCACAATCAGAAGCTTTGTCCATGACTATAATCAGGGAGATGGACATTTCTAGAGGAAAAAAAAAAAAACATGTTTGAGAACTTTTTAATAATTCGTGGCTTTCAGCCTCATAAGGAACCTCAATATTTCCCCAAGAGATCACAGTGTTTCTCCGGTAAGTTAGCTGTCTGTGAACCTCTGACCTCCTGATATCTCTTTATACTCAGAATATTACTTTTCCTCTACTTCACAGACAAAAATTTAAGTATCTATCAGATGCAAACTCTGCCTCCTTTCTCTCTACAATAAACATAAATATATGCTCTATTACATTCCCTTTTTTCCCTGACATTATAATATGAGAAAAAAAATGCCTTTCTTAATATTCATCTGTTTACTTCAACTTTGGTTCCATATTCTTGGGCATTCTGAAGACTCATTTGATGTTGATTATCTTTTCTGTCTCTTAGAGATATCTGTGATCTACCAGATTCTTTTCATTAGAATTTAAATATATGTTTGTCAGTATTTCTGATAACCTGACTCTACATTATAATTGTGTGTAATGCTTTTAAAAATTACAATGCTTTGGTTCTATACTCAGAGATTTTGGTTTAATTGGCCAGTTTTTTTTGTTTTGTTTTTTTTAAATATACCCCAAATGATTCTAATGTATAAGGTTGGAAAACATTGCTCTAGTCTCTCACATTATTAAAACTAGCCCTCCCAGGACCACCCATATCTTCCAGAAACCACCATATTGCTTTTCTCTTCTTCACAGCAGAATATTTCAAAGAGTAATTTACACTGATTGACTAAATGTCCTTCTTCATCACTGACTTATTTACACTCTTTACAAAATCTGTCTTTGCCAAGCACAAAAATGACCATGATGTAACTAAATTCTACACATACCTTCAGTCCTTATTTTACTTAACTTCTCAGCAGTTGACTCATGTGACCATTTGATATTCTTGAAATACTTTTTTCTCTTATTTTCTCCTTCCTCTAGTTTCACCTACCATTCTGGAAATAGCTTTTGAAACTCTATTATCCCTGTTTCTCTTACATACAATGTTTAGATACTGGAATAAATTTATTGGAATCCTTCTAGTATGTAAAATATTAACTTTGAATCAGTAAACTTTCTATCTAAGGTTATCAAATGTTATCAGTCAATCAAGATAGTCTAGATCTGGCTAAAGATTTTTTTTAATCTGTGGTTTAAAATAGTAAAAGTTTATTTCACATTCGTACTTTATGATTATCATCAGGTGTCAGCAGGGAAGAAAGGAAGTTCTACTAATCAAAGTCACTCAAAGAATCAGGCTGGCAGAGCAGCTTCCATCTTAAATGTTGCCTGTCACTGTGCCAAAAAAAAAAAAAAAAAGTCTCAACCCAGAAGTGATAAACGTCGTTTCTGCTTCAACTGAATGGCTAAAACTGGTCATGTATCCCACCTAACCACAAAGAGTCTACAACAATCAGTTTCCTTACGCGCTTGATGTCCAAGAACCGAATAATGGTGACTAGCACTAAAGACTGCCACCTGACTATAAAGATTTTGTCATCCATAACAGAGCTACTGAACAAGAAACTTTGATAGAGAGCTTAAGTAATTCACAAGGAAAAGGTGCACACTAATATTTACCAAACACTTCCCTATTGGATTTATGGCTAGGGTTCAGAGAGGCTTATGTGCATAAGAGAAGTGACAATATAATATAGTACCCAAAGCAAGACACTCTTAACAATGAAAGGTACATGATTAATATTTTGCAAGGACACAGGCACAAACTAGAATTATCCAAGGTAAATGGGGTTTATGGTTATAGGATATAGAAGGCACATGATAAGAAATATTAATTAATTTCCCAAAGCCAGATGCCTCATTTGTTTCAAAAATAAAATAAAACAGGTTCTCTGGCTCTAGTGGCCTTTCCACCATTCCATGATCTACATAAAATCCCTGTTTGCCTTAATGTTTAATTTTTCATAACATCATATAGCTGGAATTACTAATGACTATTTTCAAAAATAATGAAATATTTTTCTTACAAATTCTACATTTGTAGACTCCAATTTGAGATTATTTTATGCTATTTATATTTTCAATAGCCATGTGTCTCTGACTTGAACTTTAAAAATGTAAATTTCTGAAAATTAGAAATGACATTTTTCAGAAAGTGCCCTGGCAAGTGCAACTGTCCTAATAATGCAAAGTCTATACTAAAGATTTAGTGTAACCCCAGTTTTGCTTCTAATGTGATTTTCTTCTGCTTCACATTAACATCATTAATTTTTTTCTAGGGGATCTAAATTACAAGAGAATGAAAGCTGACGATTTCAGAGGATGTTCTCAGTTCTTGCAATCTTTATTACTCTTGCAACAGGATAGTGCTTTTACTGTTCTGCCAGGTGGATGTCTTTCTCTTTCTCTGAGTCATAATGATTTTTATTGCATCCCTCTGTCAATTGAGTTTTTGATGAAAGAATACGTTGTAAGGAAGAGAAGAACATAAAAAAGCATTCCCTTTAGCTCTGTCCTAAAATGAAATGTTTATTATCACACATAAAATAAATTTCAATAAATGTATTATGTAACATTCTTTCAAATTTTCTGAAAAGAATATATTTATTTTTAATTCACCTTAAATGAGCCGTAATTCATAAAGAAAATAGCAATGTAGCCTCAATTTGTCAGTCTGTCACAGATGAAGTGAAATCTCTGAAGTAGACAGGAAGATAGCTATTGAAGCAAAAATGAATGTGACATCATCTATCCAAACTACAAATGACAGCCATTTAGCCATTTCAGTATTTATTTTTCTTACTGATTATCTTTCAAGAAATTCACAGGACATACACATTATATGCAAAGTTAAGGAATAAAATGATTTTGGTAACATTATGAAGTGAAACTTCCTTACCGCATTTGAATAAGCTTGATTAGTATATTGAAATAAAAGGCAAAAATAATGGGCTTTATTTTTTAACTGCTCACTACCTAGTCTGTGGTGTCTTCTTTCAACTTCTTCATTATTTTTCAAAACTTATTTCCCACATAAGTGTGCATAATTTAAATTCACTTATGCACACATACTAAATTTTATAGAAGTCTAGACTGACCTAATAGAGTTGTTTTAAAAATGCCTGTCCTATCTTCTTCATTTCTCTCACTTCCTTCTTCCTGTCTGTGTAAACCAAAGTAATAATGCAATGTGCATATATCCATGTTTTATACTTCTACATAAATCTATAGATTTATAAAAGAATATTTGCCATCATTTTTCCAAAAAATGCAAGTTCGACACAATTTTCTGCACTTACACTTCTCTCTTAATACTTTTTGTAATACCTAAAAGTCAACTGTTAGAGCTTAAATAGTTTTTTAATGGCTGCATATTAGCTTATGATGTGAATATATAGCATAATTTGATAAACCATCACAAAGAATGATAAACTAGTATATTATTCCTACAAAAATGCTGCAGTCAACTTTCTTACATATTTGTCTTTATCTTCAAGTGCTTGAAGAGATAAATTTCTCGAATCGGGTTTGCTAGGATTATAGGTAATATAATTTGAAATTTTAATATTTTTTTCCAGTTTGATTTTAAAAATATTTGTAATTTCACACTCTACAACACCCTATGTATGAGAATACCATGTTTCTACTTAGCCTGCTGGCAAACATTTTTTGCCTCTTTTTAATAATTTCCAGTCTGATGGATATAAAACTCATGTTACCTGAATTGGTATTGATCTTATTAATAGTGAATTGAAGCATTTTTTCACATTTGCTAACCACTTGAATATGCTCTTCTCACAATTTTTTCTTCAAAATCTTGATCTATATTTGTATTGGTTGCTTGTCCTTTTCTTGTCTATTTTTATGAGCTAAGAGCTTTTTGTGTGTTCTAGAATCCAGACTCATTTGAATATATTCTATATTGAAAACACACATTCACACACACACACACACACACACACACACATATGATTCCCCCAAGTAATTATGCTTATATTGTTTTTTCCCGGTTTCTAAAATTCTAGTTTTGGTTAGTAATGTTTTTCATGTCCTAAACTGGGTGAGTGTTTAGATTTTCCTCTGATTTTTATTATTTTTTACAGGTACATTTTTAATCATCTTAAAAAGTATTTGGTGTGTATTATAAGATAGAGATAAAATTTTATTTTTTTCTTGATGTAGTCATTTAAGACCAACTTTTTAACAAATAATGCATCTGGTTCCTACTGAATTGAATTATCACTTTTCCTATAATACATTTTAGATCTATCTTTGCATGTTGTATTGTGCTGTTCTGCTCCACATATTTGCTCCAGTGCCAATGCCATGGATGTTATTATGATTATATTAATCATATAATATTGAAAACTTAGCACTCTTCTTCTTTTCAAAATGTGTTTTTAGATATTATAAGGCATTACTTTGCCATACGAATGTTGAAGTTAGTTTATCCAAGTAGGAGGGTGTAGAAATTATTTTAAAGACCTAAAGATAACTGGAGAATTCATACCTGTTAGACACAAGCTTCACATATAAGGATATATGTCTTCCCTTTGTTTCAATCCCTTTTATATATTTCATTAGGATTCTTAACATGATTCTTATATCTTTCATCTTATAATACATTTCTAAGTTTTTAGAGTTTAGGTGATACTGTAAATGACATCTTTTTCTAATTTTTATTTCTGGGAGCATGCTGATGGTATAAAATAATTGACTTCTTATGTTAATATTGTGTGCATCCAAATTACCAGCTTTTTTCTCTAATGCTTTCTCTGAATTCTATGTCTCAGGTTTTTTGGAATTCAAATATAAAGAAATTCAATCATAGTAAAGCAGGTAAATTTACCTCTTCTTTTCCGGTGTTTATGCTGCTTACTTAGTTTTCTTTTTTAAGGCATTTGTTAGAACTTCCAAGACATTATTAAACCATACAGGTGATGGTTGGAATCTCTGACTAGTTCATGATTTCAATTAAAATGCTTCTATATTGGCATATTTTTATCAAGTTATTTTAAGTAGTTTACAACATTTTATAGTTTACTTCTGTTATTTATGTTTAGTGTATGATTTATGATAGTGGCTAAATGTTATCAGATGTCTATTATACATTTTAGTATGTTTATGCTTTTTTTTCTGTTCTCTAGTGTTGATGTAATTGATTGTATCTAAAGATATGCTTGTATTGAAACCACCCTTCCATTTCTGAAATTAAACCTATTTGGCTATAATGTATGATTCTTGATATATGGCTGAGCTACACTACTAATATCTTATTCAAAATTTGTGCATCATTTTCACAAGTTATATAAGGTTAACAAAATATACCTAAACAATTTCTTGTTCTATTGCATAAATATATCTTCAATTAATTTATAATAATAAAATATTTTGACACTCGGTTTTACTGAGACTGTGATGACCAATAGCATTTCAGCAATCACTGGGATAAAGAAGTTTGAAATTCATTGATTTTGTGTTTTATGATCCCTTAGCACATAATCCCAGGACCAGTGCACTTCAAGCCACAGACACATAGCATCCTTAAACCTCAAGAATAAAACATGCCCAAAATGTCCAGACACAAATCAGCCAATAAAATGCATGTTATTTTAAATTATTTTATCACTGACCTCAGGAAAAAACAGCTTAGCTATTAAGTGATTTCAGCGATGCAAGAGAGCCACCCTGTGCCCCAACACTCATTCCCCAGGTGTTTGTGCCTGGCATGGCAGAAACCCACCATAGCTGCCATCGGTTCTGACTGGACAGCTACCATGCTCTATCTGTTGTTAATATTTTGAAGAGCTTCCCTGGTTATGAAAAGATATTTTCTGAAAGTAAGTTTTAAGAAAGAACAAAAAAGAGAGCAGGAAGACATTGAATATTTTTATATAAAAGAGTAAGGTTCTGTCAGCATCTGCTTAAGTAAAAAAAAAAAAAAAGAAAAAGAAGAAGAAGAAATAGATAAATAAAAGAGTAAGGATCCAAACAGAAGGAGGTACATTAGGAAAGCATGGAAAGCAAAGGCCTGGGTTAACAGAGACTAACAAAGAATATTCCCTAGGATTTGCTTTTGTTCACATCTGCATTTACTAACTAGCATCCCCTTTCTATCTTGTCTCTAGAAGAGCATATGAAAAAGCCCATGTATCTTAATCCATGAGTTAAAAGAGAGACTTCAGTTGTTCCACAAATGGAAGAATCCCAAGGCAAGGAAGGTCCTGCCACATGTCCATATTTAGGATGTTAGGGTTCATCTCACTGCGCTAAGGTATGTGTTCTCCCTTACCCATGAGAAAGAGTGCTCAGAACTCTCATTTTCAAATTATATATGTATATTTATGTATATATATCCATACACACATAATCTAAGATACTAATTTCGATGTAAATATAAAATTAGCATATACATACTTTATATTTGCAAAAATATGATAACTTATTAACTAAAAAAGAGTTCTATTTTATTATTTGACAGTGTCATAAGAATTTTAAAAGATGACTTTTAGGAAAATCTGTCAATAATATTGAGTTTATTTAATACTTTCAATACTGCAATCATTCTAAAGTAGAACCCAGAATCTATGCTATTATGAATCCCAATTTAAACATTGATTTTTTTCCCCTTTGGAAGAAGTAAGGTTGGTTGACTCAGAGATTGATGCCATCAAGGAATCTGGTAGAAATCTTATGTCCTCTTTCTTCAGATAAATATTTGAGATGTTGCCAAGGAGAAGTGAGTGGTAGCTTGTGCTGCACCAGTAGAGTAAAATTCTAAATGTACCTCAGCTATGGGAACGGGCCAGACAGAGTACTTTGAGCTCTCTAAAAACACTTTCTCCCCAGAAGGAGTAATCAGACAGATTGGAAATAAAAACATGCTATTTGTAAAATGGGAAAAACAAAATTGCTGTTTTTCTTATTCCTTTCATGTGGGCAAAACTACCAAAGGAAAAAATAAGGATCTTCCTCAATCAGCAATGCTGACTCTTTGGCCTTTAAGGCCACAGTTCCTCACAGGTTAATAGATTTTTTTGACAACAAAACAGAGGCTGGAATCGATTAGAGCACTTCATCATGTCAAAGCATTTTTTTGCAAAGAAGGAAGCATAATGATCATTTTGTCGCTAGCCCAGCCATTCCTCATTAGACAAGGTTTCAATGAACAGCCGAGTTCCATCCTTACGAGGAAGGCTAGAGCAACTAATAGCGCTGATAACAGACAGGATTTGGAGGTAATCATTTCAGTTATCAAAATGTCCGCTTTTTACTTTGTAAGTGAATTTCATGACTTGTCATACATTCCACATGGTTTACAGACAAATGTCAGCATTGATTTTATTCCCAGTACTTTTTATGTGTGACACTATAGGAGAATGCACATAGTTACAAGATAGGGTTCGGACTTTATTTCTCAACAGAGTGTTGGTTAGAAAAATAGCCAGAAGACATTTTGAGGAGTTCTAATGAGATCTAAGATCAAAGAAATGTGAAGTTCTGAACAATGTGTCCTGGTTGGTGAAAGCGACACAGAGCTGTTGACTACAGTGCTCGACTTGCTTCCAATGTATTGTCTGTCTCTGTCACCATCTGCACCTATTGTTGAAGCTAAAGTAACTTTAATGGTGGTTTTCTATGTGTTTAGTATTGTAGAAAACACACAGGGCAAAATGAAAGTGAGAATTTAGAGAAGTTTCACTGGGCCTTGTAATATATGAAAGTTTAATATCCAAAACAGAGATGAACTTTTAGATTCAAAGAGCTTATGGAGATCCCCCCCAAAAAAAGATAACAACATATGAGAAACATAGTAAGGAGAAAAATATAGAGACATGAATTTTTTTTTGAATTGCTCTATCTTCAGACTCCTAAAGTTTTTAAGCCCATGCTACAGAAAATGAATTATGTCAATGGCTTCAGCATACCACTCTATCCTTTCACCTAAACTAAACAAGACATCTTTTCACAAGTAAAGCAGATACCTTTTAAGGTAATGGGTGAACTCCAAAATGGATATAATAAGACCATGGAAATTTACTTCGATTGTCTTTTAACTCATTTTGAGGTAAGTCCTATCTATGCCTATTTTGTTAAGCATTCTTATCATAAATGGGTGCTGAATTTTGTCGAATGCTTTCTCTGTGTCTATTGAGAGGATCATATGATCTTTATTTTTGCTTCTATTTATGTTGTGAATTACATTTATAGATTTGCCTATGCTGAACCATCCCTGCATCTCTGGGATGACACCGACTTGGTCTTGATGATTTTTTTGATAAGCACCTGAATTTGGTTTCCTAGTATTTTGCTGAGAATTTTTGCATCTATATTCATAAGGGATATCCGTCTGTAGTTTTCTTTTTTATTTGATCCAGCAATCCCATTACTGGGCATCTATCCAAAGGAAAAAAAGACATTCTATAAAAAAGACATCTGCAGTAGAATGTTTATAGCAGGACAATTCACAATTACAAAGATATGGAAACAACCCAAGTGCCCATCAATACATGAGTGGATTAATAAAATGTGGTATATGTATACCAGGGAGTTCTACTTAGCCACAAAAAAAAAAAAAAAAAAAGACACCATGGTGATCTAGCACCTCTTGTATTATCCTGGAGAGAGCTGGAGCCCATTCTACTAAGTATCACAAGAATAGAAAAACAAGCACCACATGTACTCACCATCAAATTGCTATTAACTGATCAACACTTAAGTGCATATATAGTAATAACATTCATTGTGTATCAGGCAGATGGGAGGGGGAGGAGGGAATGGGTATATAAACACCTAAAGTGCGCACCGTCTGGGGGATGGACACACTTGAAGTTCTGACTTGGGTGGTGCAAAGGCAATATATGTAACCTAAACATTTGTACTCCCGTAATATGCTGAAACAAAAAAACTAAAAAAATTGTCCTTTTACTAGGGTGGATAGTCTATGAGACATCTCTTTGTGGTGGGCTGCCAGAAAGAATTTTGAAATATTTGTGTGAGGCTAGAGACAAGATGCAGGTGCAGGGTCACCTGGGTTATTTCTGAAGTCAATATTTATAACTCCCTGAAAAATGCATGAAATAATTGACTAAGATAAAATAAAGAAAAAGAGGAAAAAAACATACTAGAGGAAAAGTGATTTATAAAATGAAAGAGGTTAGAATAAAAAGAAGAGTAAAGAGAGACATATAAAGAAAGCAACAAGTAAGTAAAAAGGAAAATAAATCATTGCTTGATGTTCATACTTGTTACCAATGAGAATTTATTACTTGGAGGTTAGTATATTGCAGAAATCTAATTTTTCAGCTTAAACCAGCTAGGACTTTCATCAATCTACCTAAAAGATGGAACATAGGGTGATTTTCAACAGCATTATAATGGGTAGTGATCTCACATCTAACAGACTTCCCTAGAACATGTATCTGTTCCCTGCTTTACCTGGCTCTATTGGATTACCTTTCTAATTACCCTGTTTCATCATTTTTTCTGTTCTTCCCTCTATTCTAAGATTGCTACCAAAATACTGGCCTAGAATAGTGTAATGCCAAACTTGCCCCAACTTCTTATTTGTACTGAGTATTAATCTTCACTTGCCAAAATATGTTTTTGGTGAACTTCAGTTTATGAGCCTACACCATCAAATTGGCCCCATGAAAGTGATATCTTGGCAGATTTAGTAAAATAAAACAAATAGCCCTATCAAGGCCACACAGGATTTCCACCTACAAAGATTCATGGAAAAAGAAATCTACAATTCAAAATTCAAGCAATCAGGAAAATAATCCAAGAGGCTCATAGGGTCTATTAATAAATATGTTTAAAGGAATTAAAGACATAAAGGCAGAAACAAAAGATATACAAAAAATGATAGAGATTAAATAATAAAGGAAAAGTAAAATGGAAACAGAGCCAGATACAAATGCTGAGAATAAAATGGATATTGTTGAGATTAAGCATTCATCATTTAGGATCGATGACAGATACTGAAGAGATTTAGTAGAAGAATGATTTTAGTGAATACATAGAAATCAAGGCAAAGGGAAAAGAGGATGAAAATATGAAAGGAGACACAATAAAGATAAAATGAAAAGAACTAAATCATTTCTCATAACAATTTCGAAAAGAATTTCATTTCAGCCATTTTCACATGAATATTCTAAAACTTTTTATATAGATATTTTAATTATACATATTTTATAACAAGCCATTTAGTACTTATTAAGATTTGAAATATAGATATATATTTTGAAATGTAAAGAACCTTTTAACTTACCCTTATACATATTATAAGGTGAAAACTATAACCACAAGTCGCATATTTTTTACAATGACTAGTATACATTTCAAACCTATAGAATATAGCTAAATAAATACTTAGAAAATGATAACATTAAACACAGCTATTAAAATACTAAAATTTTTGAATAAATGCAGTTATGCTCAATTCAGAAGCTAGATGAACAGGGAAAAAAACCTAGATAATCAAGAAATAAATGAGAAAAAAAGAAAAGTTTAATGAAATATTAAATATAATTTAAAAATGTTTACTTGACAAATCTAATAAAAATGGCATACTTCTAGCAAGATAGATCAAGGAACAAAGAAAAATAATGAATAAATTATATTAGTAATAAAGACTAAAAAATCATCATTATAAGATGCTATGAAAATAGAAATGCTATGCATTTGACAACAAAATGTACAACTTTCTTGAAAAATAACTTATTAAACCTAATTTAAAAAGTAGAACTATATACTGTTTTTTGGGTATAAAATAATCAAATCAATATTTAACCCCAAAATAATCAGCAGAGAAGTCTGAAGTGACTTTTTACAGCCATAGCAGATCTATAACTATATAAACTTATTTATTTATTTTTTAATACGAAGGTGGGGGCAGTGAGGAGGGTATAGTTTTTTGGGGTTTTTTTGACTCAGTCTCACTCTGTTGCCCTGGGTAGAGTGGCCACCATCATAGCTCACTATGACCTCCAATTCCTGGTTCACAGGATTCTCCTTTCTCAGCCTCCTGAGAAGCTGGGACTAGAGGCACATGCCAAATGCCCAGCTAATTTTTCTATTTTTAGTAGAGATTGAGTCTCACTCTTGCTGAACTCCTGAGCTCAAGCAGCCCTCCCGCCTCGAACTCCCAGAGTGCTAGGATTACAAGTGTGACCCACGGCGCGGGCCTAAACTTATTTTTGTTATAAATGATGTGAGAGTGCCTTGATAAAAGTGTGAATTTTCAACATGGAGAAAAGCATCCATCATAAAAAATATTTCAACGAATAGTTATGAACACTGTTGAAACAAATTTAAAAAGTAGAAAATCTCAGCAAAATAATTGAGGATATAAAAAAAAGAACCAGAAAAAAAAATCATAGATCTGAAAAATACAGTAACTGGAGAAAAACAAAAATAAAATCAAAAATAACCTCAATGGATGGGCTCAATAGCAGAATGGAGATGACAGAGAAAAGAATCAGTGAACTCAAAGACAGATCAATAGGTATTACCAAATCTGAGCAACACAGAGAATACAGACTTACAGAAAAAAAGAATAGAGCCTCAGGGAACCTGTAGTCCAATGCAGGATCATCTACCATTCATATTATTGGAGTTGCAAAAAGAGAAGAGAATGAATGGAAAGATTATGGAGCTGATACAACTTGCATGGATCCAAAGGCATTATGCTGAGTGAAAAAAAGAAGCCAATCTCAAAAGGTGACACACTATAGTCTTTCATTTGTTTAACATTCCGAAATAGCAAAGTTACAGAGCTAGACAACAGACTGGTCATTCCCAGGTGTTAGGGCTGGGGATGGGAGAGAGGTTGAGTGTGGCTTTAAAGGGTTAACATGAAGGAGCCCTGCCGTGGGCCATGGCCCAACAGTTCTGTATCTTGATTGTGGTGGTAGTTACCTCGGTCCATGCATGTGGTAAACATTTATATAACTTTGTACTCCCCACACACATACACAAATAAGTGTATGTAATAAGTTCAGTGGAATGTACCAATGTCAATTTTCTGGTTTAGATGTTGTATCACAGTTAGTCAAGATGTTACTGTTTGCAGCCTCTGAGTGAAGGTTTTTCCAGGTTCTTGGTGATCATTGGGAGAAAAGAATTTCAGGGTGCACCACGTAACCAAGCAAGCAGGTTCTTATTGAAAGATTGAAAGCAAAAGTATGCAAGAAAGAGAGCGAGAGAGAGAGAGAGAGAGAGAGCGCGCGCGCGCGCACAGGCTGGAGAAGAGCAGCTGCCCCGGGAAAAACTGGTTTCTAGGCTTTTGAAGTCTTAATAATTGAGGGGAGGAATATTTAAGGCTAAGGGATTGACTTTGACTAAGAATTTGGTTAGTAATTTCTAGAATTGGGTGCCTTTCCATTTTCGTATTTTATATGGTTGTTTCGGAACTGTCATGGTGATTTCAATAGCAGAGAAATTTTTAAACTGCAATGCAAATAATACTGTAATTAGCCAATGTTCACGTCAGGTGACAGAGATAGCTGACAAGCTGGTTGAAGCCGGTTCTTGCCTGTGGTTATTATCACCCCCTAGTTAGCTTCTGTCTGAGGGCTGTTTCCTTTAACACCTGCACCCACTCTGCAAGCCCTTGCATCTGGTCTCAGCCCTGTCTCCTAGTCTCCCACTCTAACATTACTGTTCGGGAAAATGAGGCAAGCACAGAATCTTTCCAGGCTTTTTTTTTTTTCACCTTTTCAATTTACTGTGAATCTATACTAGTTTCAAAATAATAAGTTTTAAAATGTTAAATACTCTTTTATATAATTTGGTCCACTCTCTATACCTCATTTTACCTTTCTTTTAAATGTTTCTTATTTGGTCAAAATTATTTATTGTAACTCTTTGCTCTAATAAACTTCCTGAGAAACTATGTCAGTTCTTTCTTTAGCCTGCTAACAGTAAGATGTCCTACTTTGATCATTTTTATCCTATGACTAAATTTTGGTTTCCTCTTCTAGATACTTCATGAGTGGACTTATAATAGCTACATAAAAAATGATGCCAAGAAAATCCATTTCAAATGTGTGAATCTCTCTGGATATCTAGGTAAGTGAAGCACTGGATCTCTAGTGAGGCAACATGATCCACCACAAAAACCCTTAGATTTTGAATACCTCATTTGATATTTTTATGTTTAACTCTATATTGGTTTTTTTAAGCTACAAAATAGTGATTCCTTCCTTACCTTATAAAAATAGTGTGAGGCGTAACTAATAAAACATCCAATGAAATTTTATACATCTGCACAAAGTTTTTATAGCATGTTCTAACAAGTAAAATACAGGGGAATAAACACTAACGTAAAAAATCTAGACTCTAATACCAAAGGAAATTAAAAGAGGTATATATATATACATAAAGAAAATTAGTTATAATAAAGTAGAAGTGCATCTCAGTAGTATAAAATTTAGAATTAAGAATCTGTAGTCTCAGGAACAAAATAAAATGATATTCATAGGCATGTTTCAGCAACTTTATAATCTAATCATAAAAATATTTAGTGAACTTAGCTGATTAATCCCTAAATTTTGAATAATTACCAAAAATAAAAGCAAAATAAAATTGTGTTTAAAAAACACTTTAAAATTGTATAATTTATACCAACAAATGAGGAAATTTAAAGCCATTCATCAAGCCTTTTTCTTTAGTTAATATCTTGAGTAAAGTCCTCCAACACAATGCAAATAGAAGTGAATATATTCAGGGAATATTAAAAGCCTTTGAGGGGTTTCAATATTCCTTCAGTAAATCACTAAAAGGAAAGTTAAAGATTTTATGATGCATTCTGTTGTGGGTATTTAATGACTGCATTTTCAGTTTGTGTATTGGGCAAGTATAGCATTGTCCCCAGGTTGTATTAATGAAGAGAAAGTTGCAACCTAGGTAAGATCAATGCTTCAATGTTGATTGACCTGAAACCAAGGCAGGAGTACAGTATAGTAGCATGAAATGTTCTTTATATTGCTATCAACTAAATATTCAGTTAGAAAAAGCTAAAACATAGAAGGTAATCACAAATTACTGCTGTGAAAATAATGTAATTAAATTTTTAAAATTTAACTGATTGAATTATGTGCATAAAAAATTAACTTATTAATTTGAATCCTATAAGACTATCACTGAATTATATTTGAAGGACATTTCATTTTTAATATTTTCATATATATGATAAGGGACATAAGTATCAATAATCTACTGATAGAATATCAAAAATGGATTTTTTTTTTAATGTTGCATTCTGTTTATGCAGTACTGTGACACCTACAATCTAACTGCAGATTATACTTTTTCAGTTCTGGATTTACTAAGTTAACTCTTATAATTTTTACTGACTTTGTAAATTCAGGCATCACCTGAATAAATGCTCTGGAAAGCCACAGATAGAAAACACCTGAGAGAGAAGGCTGTAAGGACAAAACAGAAAGAAAAAGTTATATATATACTGTCAGCATCTAGAAAAACTGTTCAGTGTTTTTGACAAGCAGGCCAATGGTGACTACTCACCTTTTGCCTTTTGGACTTAAAAATAAATATAGTCAGCTAGTTGGCAGCTCTTAGTGACTATGTAATTCAATGAGGAACCAGGAGAAATGCAGTGTTTAGTTTGTTCCATTGTAGTTTACAAATTCAGAAAATCTTGGAACACTGGAGCCTGACCTTCAAACCCTCACTGTTACAGGAACAAAAATAAATAAATAAATAAAAGAAAGGAAAGAAAGATGACCTAAGCTGGTCTTACAAGCATAGTCACTGGGCTGTCAACTACTGATCTGTGCCAAGGCCCCACAGATTCACACAAGTCGCACAGGGAGAGTGGCTTTCTTGTCTCTCCCTGCCTCCAAGGGTGGAGCCTACCACTTTCAGTGTGAAAATTGCTGCACTAGGGAAATGGGTGGTGCCCCAGTACACCCAGTGCCCAAGCCCCTGTAAATCCCACAAGTGTTAGCCTCCCACAACTAGGAAAGTATTCAAAATTCACCCATCAAAATGGGCCTGGCTAGGTGACCGTAAGTTGTAGAAGGGCGGAGCTTGTCACAAGAGTCCCAGGGCTGGGAGAAGGGAGCTGCCCAACACCCTAGTGCACCACAGCATCTGGGCTGTGGACCACAAAAATGGTGGTCGGCGCCTATAGAGTGCTAGCGCTGGGGGTGACTGTTCAGGAGTTGGCAAATGCCAGACTGGGGAGCTGAATCATCAGGACGCCCCGTTGTCTCTTGTTGGTCGCCCTCCTGCAAACTTGGGCCTATCTGAAATGAAATAGATTTCTGAAATGAAGCTGCTATAAATGTTTCTAAAGCCTGTTTCACTGGAAGTAGAAACTGGGGATGGGGTCGACTGGTATCAACCAAACTTTGGTTATTTGTCCTTCAAAATACTTTTTTTTCCTTCTATTTTCAATTCTATAAATTGTTCAGCAATGTCCCCTCGGGGCACAGGCAGCACCTGTATGCTCACTTACCATCGTTCTCTCACCTTAAAATACACTCAGTAATATTTTCTTAGAGTATTTTTCATTCTTGAGCTGTGGACAAGTTTCTATATCCCTCCACAAAATCCTCTATGGCCCTGAATGCAGAATGGAATTTGAGTCAGTGTATTTAGTCATGTCTACATAAGCCTAGCTCTAACAATTTAAAGCTAGAAATTCCCCTGTGTTCTAGGCATAGGCAAACTCAGACGCCTTGCATTTTAGCTTCATTAGAAATTGTTCTGCACAAAAATGCTTAAGAAGACAGGAAATATCTGTTTCCTTACAATGTCATATTTGCTTCAGCCAAATATTCCTAGGAAATCCTGCATCTGTGTTGAAAGCCAACAACAGCCTGCAAATTAATGCCGCCTGAGCCTGCGTATGTGGCCTTGGGATTGTGGTTGTCGTGTTGGCCACCTATCAGGCCAGTGTTGGAGAGGCCACTCGTGACCTCTGCTATTTTCTATTCTATCTTCCCTTCATTTGTGCCCACTTGCTAAGGCCCCTGCAACATTGTGACATATTTGATATGCTCTTTCAGTTCCCACAGAAACCATTCATACCTCTTTCCTTTTGCATTTGCTTGTGTTCACAAAGTCCTGCTGACCTTTGTGCATTTGCCTTTGACATTCTTTAGGAACCCTATAAATTTCCCAGGTTTCAAGTATCTTTACCACTATCTTTCATTTTATAAACACAGCCACTCAATTATGGACAGAACCTCCATAAATACTAATCACCACCAAATTCAAAATACCATATAGTCCAAGGCTTAAAAACTTGTAGTCCAAATGCCACTAGAAATCATTAAGGTCAAAACTGTACTTGAATCCTGAATTGTAAGGTCAAAACCACGTGGTAGACTCCACCAAAAAGACACTGCTCCTGTATATTTTGTGTCCTACTCTGCAATTTCTCCAGTCATGAAAAAGATATTGTTATCTCCAATAGGGCACTCCATAAATAGTTGTACCTTCCCTGGTAAGAATCTAAAAATAATTAGAAAGAGTAACTTAGAGTGGAGGATAAAATATGACCATTATGACTGATAGCCATTGGACTGAAGAATGTATTTAGTAGGGAATCCAAATGGGCCTTTCAACTGAACTCGGCAATTAGGGAATTTAAATTCATCCAGTTACTAGGCCTAGAAAGTGGTCTGGCCAAGTCACATTGTAGCATGGACAAGCAGAGGATAATCCATGATTCCTACTGTCATAAAAAGTAAATACAAAGAAATGAGCTAAGGTTTTAAGTAATTGTGAAAAGGATGAGTGTGGTCTAGGAGGACAGTATGGAGCCCCATGGAGCCCCAGGAAAAAGTTGGAACTCACACTCAGCTGTGAGCTCTCTTTCATATATTCTCATACAGTGTTTACAAGAAAGATTGGCGGTAGTAGCAGAGTCCAAAGAGAACTTTTGCCCCTCAGCACCTGTAGGAAGGGATTTACTAGGGTTGTTGGAAATATTCAGAATTTTACTCTCTGCTTGATGTCATCTTTCATACTGAGAAAGCTCTTAGCTACTGGGAGAGGAGCAGCAAAATCTGCTGTTTTCAGGGTGCAGGTTAATTTTGACTGTGAGTGGCAGAAGAATGGAAAGAAAGCACCTCATAAACTCGAGGTAGTTGTAAGAAACCCTATTAAGGTCAGGATCCTATATCAGTACTATTAGAGATCTCCTACTTCTAGAGCAGCAAACTCTCTCCTACATAAGACTCACCAGAGACACAAAACAGAATTGGACTCTCATGGGGAAGAGGGAAAAGAATATGGAGAAAACTGTTTCTATGAGGCCAGGTTATTCCTTCCAGAACCATACTCAGGAGCTCCAACTGACAAGTAGGAATAACTTAACACTGAGGAAGGGGCGATGTGTTAGGGTTTTCCAGGGAAACAGAACCAATAGTGTGTATGTGCCCCTGTGTGTGTTTATCCTATTTGTTCTGACTTTAATTTATTATTAGGAATTGGCTCATGCATTTATGGAGACTGAGAAGTCCCAAGATCTACAGTTGGCAAGCTAGAGACTGAGAAGAACTGACAGTGTAGCTCCAGTCTGAAAGCTAGAAGGCTCAAAACCCGAGAAGAACTGATGTTTTAGATCAAGTCTGAAGACAGAAAAAGACCGATGTCCCAGATCAAGGCAGTCAGGCAGAAGGAGTTCCCTTTTATTTTGCTCAAGGAAGGGCCAGCCTTTTGTCCATCTTAGGCAGGCCTTCAACTGATTGGATGGGATCCACTCACACTAGGGAGAGCACTCTGCTTTATTCAGTCTATCAATTCAAATGTTAATCTCATCCAAGAACAACATCACAAATATACCCACAATAATGTATGACCAAATGTCTAGGCACCCTTTGGCCCAGTCAAGTTGACATAACAATTATACATTACACACAAAATAATGGAGAAAACACTTTGTGGCCCAAGTGTATAGGAATCGCTGCACATCAGCAGTAATACATACTGATAACATCTATCTCGGATATGACACACTAAGAAGAGCACATCACTTTTTTGGTGTTCTTGCCAAAAATGCATTACCTCAAATTAATCATGAGAAACAGCTGGCAAATCCAAATTGAAGGGCACTCTATAAAATAACTAACAAGGACTTTGCAAACATGTCAAAGTTATAAACAAAAAAAAAAAAAAGAAAGAAAGAAAGACTGAGAAACAGCCACAGGTTGGAGGAGACCAAGGAGATAGGACAACTAAAGACTACATAGCAATATGAATTATATTCTGCAATAGAACAAAAAGGCATTAATGGAAAAACTTGAGAAGTCCAAATATCAGCAAACAATTTAGTTAATAGCATTGTTTCAATATTCATTTTTAGTTTTGATAATTGTGCTATGATTATATAAGTTGCTAACCTTAGGGAAATATGGGTGAAATTTATATAAAAACTCTCTGTACTCTCTTGCAACTCTTCTGTAAACCTAATATTAATATTTCAAAATAAAAATTAAAAACCAATGTATCAACGTTAGTAATGAAAGCAAATGCATCTCTAAAAATCCTGCAGACATTAAAATGATACTAAGAAATATTATATACAAATTTATGTCAATACATTTGACAATATAGATGAAATACATGAATTCCTTAAATTACAGAAAGCCTCAACACTAATTCAAGGAGAAATAGACAACCTAAATTGTTCAACTGTTAAAAGAATTATATTTATATTTAAAAACTTTCCAACAAAGAAAGCTGAAGGCCTAGATAACATCACTGATGAATTTTACTTAATATTTAAGGAAGACATAATACCAATTTTACATCATCTCTTTCAAAAAAATGGAACAGATGGAAACACATCCCAATTGATTTTTTTGAGGCAAGAACCATCCTGATTTCAAACCAAAGTAACTACAATAAAACTATAGAAGAATATCCTTCATGAACATAAATGCAAACATCTTCAACAAAACATTAGAAAATCAAAGCCAGGTACAAACACCAATCTTGAGCTACATCTTGAATAAGACTGTACTGAGGATATGTAAAGTTCTGAGACAAAAAGCAAATAATACCTGATGATGAAGTGAAGTTTATCCTGGAAATATAAGATTGTTCAACATCTGAAAATCAATCAATGTAGCTTTATAATCACAGGCAAACTGAAAAAGAGAAAAAAATATGATTATTTCAATTGGTGCAAAAAAGGATCTTACAAAATTTAACATTTATTTATTATTTAAAAATATATAACCACTCCAAGGAACATAGAAATTGAACTTTCTCAGCCTGATAAAAAGCATCCTTGAAAAAGCTACAACTAACATGATATTCTATGATAACACATTGAATATGTTCCCTTTAATATTGTGATCATGTTAAAGATATCTATTCTAACAATCTTTATTAAATATTGTACTGTAAGTCCTAGCCAGTTCAATAAGATAAGAACATTTTAATAAAAGACATATGGATTGAAAAGGGAGGAGATATTTTTCTTATCCGCGGGTAGAATGATTGTCTAGGTAGAAAATCCTGAAAGGTCTACAAAAAACTATTAGAACTATTAAGTAAGATTATCAAGATTAATTTACAGAATACAATCACTTTTCTTTATAGTAGAAAAAACAATTGGGAATTACAAATTTAAACATATAAAAATTGCAACAGCATATGAAACACCAATCATATATGTACAATATCTTTTGACTAAAACTATTAAAGATTTATGTGGAGAATTAAAGAGGACCTAAGAAAATAGAGCAGTATTCCTTGCTCATGGATCAGATTGCTTGATATTATAAAAAAAAATCAATTCTTCTTTAATTTAGCTATAAATTAAATGCAATTGCAATAAAAATACCAGCAGCCTTTTTAAATAAATATTTGCAAGCTGAATCTAAAGTTTTTTATGGAAAATCAGAGGCACAAGTATAGCAAAAACAATTTTAAATAATAGTTGGACTACACATATGCATAATTTAAGGACTTAACTACTTACTAGGAGAGGAAAATAAAAAGATTATATCATGTTATACATGAAAAATCTCCCTTTACCCCATACCATTTCTTGCAATTACTCATTATTATCATACTTTACTATGATTTTTTGGCATTTACAATGTTAAATTAATCAATTAAAATTAAATTAAAGGTTTACAATATTAAATATTAAATAAAAACTCATATGACATATACGATATATTCACACACAAAAAGCATTATGTATTGAATAGAGTTATCAAGAGAAATGGAAACAATAGGAGATATTTAAGGAAAAACATTTATCACAAACGATTGGCTCATGCACGTATAGAGCCTGAGAAGTCCTATGATCTGCCATCTGCAAGCTGGAGACCAGGAAATCTGTTGGTGTAGTTCAGAGGCCTGAGAGCCAGAGATGAGAGATGGTGAAGCTTCCAGTTCAGGCCAGAAGGCCTAAGAACCAGGAGGGCCAAGGGCAGGAGACACACCAAGACATTATGTTTAACCAGTTATCTGGGCCTCTGGTGGCCTAGTCACACTGACACATAAAATTAACTGTTACACATTATAATTAAGATATATGTGTGTGTGTGTGTGTGTGTGTGTCTATATATAAAGTTTGATAGTTAGATAGACACATACCCATATCTTTCCTATTCCCTTATTTATTTTTAAACATATTAGTTTCAATTTTAGACTCCTGAGAAGTTACAAAAATAGTACAGTATTCCCTTATACTCTTCACGTAGATTTTTTCAATATGTTCTAACATAACTATGGTACATTATAAAAAGCAGACAGACAATTTAACCAGCTAAATATCACATACTTGCATATACACACAGATTTCATAAATTTGGATATTTAAAAAGACTAATCAAACTTCAAAGAGCATAGTCATGTAAGGCTTTTGTTTAAAGGTATAGATTATAATACCGAATGAGAAAGAAAGAGCAAGCAAGCACTGGGGCTGTGAGAGACACAGAGGCACCATCTCCCCAGGGTCCTCAGGCACACAGGGACATGCTTTGAATCTGGACTAAATCAATAAAATCTGTGTCCTGAATCCTGGCTTCAGAATAGCTCAAAACAGAAGTCCCAGTGGGATCGTTTTATGTCCCTTTGGTCAGCTAGTTAAGCCAGGCAGTCTAACTGCTAAGGCCAGGTGGAAATCATCAGTAAACAAACCAGCTGTGTGTCAAAGAGGGAGTCTTGGAGTTTAAACAGCACACCATAAATTCCATTGCCCTCATATTAGCCAATAGTCAAAGCTGGATGTGTAGGCACACCTTGGGTAAGGCTGGACCTTTCCTGGCCCAGCTGTAAATGAACTCACTCCTACACCATGTTAGAGTCTGGACTTTAATCCCAACATTGCGGCTCCAGAAAGTATGCTCTTAAAATCATGCTCTTGGTGTCACTGGGGAAATTTACTATTCATTTGGTCTAACATTTCTTATTAAAGATGGAAAACCGGGTCTCCTGGACTCACAGTGGTAAACCTATGCTAATACTATTAATAATATATCAGTTGATCATAATTTTAATAGCTGACATTTACAATTATATTATGAAGTAGATAATTTTATAAGCATCCTCATTTTATAGGCAAGCAAACTGAGGCTTAGAGATGGTGTGCATATGTGTGTGTGTGTGTGTGTGTGTGTGTATACATATATATATATATATATATTATATAAAATGTTATATAGCTTTGTTTTTAGAAGTGCCGTCCAACCATCTATCTACCCATCCATCCATTCTACTGCATTGGTTATGAGTTTAAAGTCTGGAGCTCGACTCAGTTTGAATTTGGATTACAAATTACTGGTTGGATGTTTTCAACCACAACTCTTTACCATCTTGCCTATGAAATGAGTTTTCTCATTTCTAAACAGGAATAATGGTGGCACATACACACAACACAATTCTGCTTGTGAGGATAAAATCAGTTGATACATGCGCAGCTCTTAAGACAGTGCTAGGCACCCAGTAAACACTATATTAGCATTAACTATTATTACTCATTCAATAAGTGTTTACACGATCTGTTCTACACACAGGAGATACATTAGTCGACAAGCTAGAGAAAGATAAGCCCCTAAAGGAGTTCACATTCTTGTGGGAGAAGACATAATATATAAACAAGTAAAAATGCGCTATATAAATCAAGAGATAATACCATCAAGAAAATTTAAACAGAGAAATGTTTTAGAGAGTTATAAATAAAAAGCTTATTTGCATATGTTTATGCTTATTACATAAGATTTGAGGAAAGGCCTAATAAAAAAGGGGAGAGACTAATGCAGACATCTGGAAAAGAACATTCATGGCAGAAACAAAAGTGCAGTGGCCCTGAAGCAGGTATATGTTTGTACAGTAGGAACAGCAAAAGAGGGCATGTGGTGGATACAACAAGAGAGGGAAAAAGGAGAAGTAGGAGACTTCTAGGTCATTAAAGGAAGGAGGGTTGGGGGAGGAACCTCTCCACCATGTACAGTTCATGCACTGTAATAACTTTGGGCTTTATTAAGAGAGAGATGGGAAGCTATTTAAGTATTTAAGGAAGATTGAAAATAAAATACAAGTTACTGTTTAAAAATATTTCATTAATTCCTGTGTGGAAAGCAGACTGTGTGTGTGAAAGGAGGCAAGGAGGAGAGGAAAACTGTTAGAGGAGAGCTGATAATTGCTCAGACAAGGGCAGTAGATTGATAAGAATAAGCCCTGTGTATTTGCTTTTTCTCTCTCTGAGATGCCTATAATTCTTATATTTGGTTTCTTTAGATAATCCCACATTTCTTGTATGTTCTGTTCTTGTCTCTTGCATCTGTGTTCTTTTTCTTCATCTGATTTGTTTAGCACATAGGCATTATCTTCAAGGTCTGAGATTCTCTCCTCTGAGTGATCTATTTTTAAGGCTTTCCATTGTGTTTTGAAGTTCCTTGTATGCTTCCTTCATTTCCAGGATTTCTGTTTGGTTTTTTCATAATATTTCAATTTCTTTAGAGAATTTTTCATTAATTTCCTGTGTTGTTCTTGTGGCTTCTTTGTGCTGGATTTCTATTTTCTCTTCAATTCCATTGAGTTTCCTTACAATCCATATTTGGAATTCTTCCTCCTTCAATTTAGTCATTTCATTTAAATTAGTATCCAATTTTGAGGGTCTCATGATTTCTTCTGGGGGTGACTTTTCTCTCTGATCTTTCATTTTCCCTGTGTTCTTTCTCTGCTTCTTTCTCATCCGCACAATCCTTTGAGAACTGGGAGTGCTAGGACTGGTTAGTGCCCTTAACTTCAAGTCCCCAAGGGACGTTCCTTAACAGTGGCGGGAGGAGGTGCACTGGCTTCTATTGCCTTAGAGGTATTTTGGCAAGTTTGCAAACCTCTGACCTGTAGTCATCACCTCTTTACAGTGGAGATTAGTGAGTTTGGTCCCCTAGCTTAAGCTCCTATGTGGTGAATTGCACCTGTGTGTATAACTCTGCTGCCCTCTAATAGCTTGAGACGAGAGCCCTGTGTTGAGCTGTGGGGGTTACCCTCTCTGTCATTGGTTGTAGATTACATGGAGCAGCCAGTTATCAAGGTAATCTCATGCCTCTGTATTGGTTTCTGGTCCCTGGGTGAGGAATACTAATGTCTTGATCTTTAGGAAGGATCTTGCCACTCCTGAGGGTTACTTGGCCCCTAGTCCCCCTTAAAGTGGTTGTAGGAGCAAGGCAGATCACAGCTGCTGCCTACCAGCCTGAATGTGTGCTTCTATGGTTGCTTGATCTGCTGCTAGGGGGAGCCACCAATACGATATGCAGGGTTCTTCTGCCATACTTAGGAGGCTGCTCCTGATAGGAGGGGTTACTTGGTGTACCTGCTGTGGCCTCTGGCCAGGATTTTTCTTCCCTGACCATGAACCCCACTGTTGGCGGCTGCCCGGATGTGGAGAGCAGGCCTCAGAGTTATGATCCTGCTAGATGACCTAAGCCAGTCTGACAGGCCAAATCACTGGGCTGTCAACTGTTGATCTGCGTTAAGGCCCTGCAGATTCCCACCAGTCTCCCACAGAGAGAGTGGCTTTTTTTTTTTTTTGCCTCTCCCTACCTCCAGGGGTGAAGCCCACCACTTTTGGCATGAAAGTCGCTGTGCTAGGGGGAGGGGTGATGCCTGAGAGCGCCCAGCACCCCGGTGCCTGTGAATCCCACAGGTGGTAGCCTCCCACAACTGAGGAAGCACTCAAAATTCACCCATTGAAACAGACCTGGCTAGCTGACGATAGTAGAAGGATGGAGCCTGTCGCGAGAGTCCCGGGGCTGGAGGAAAGGAGCTGCCTGAAACCACAGCTCACCACAGCGTCTGGGTTGTGGACTCCCAAAATGGCGGACGCCTGCCTGCAGAGCTCTAATGGGAGCGACTGCTCAGGACTTGGCAGATGCTGGATCGAGGAGCCACTGTTTCTTGTGTGTCGCCCTCCCACAATCTCTGCCTGTCCGGCAGGAGGTCTTGCTCTTTCTGACCCGCCCTGAGCCGGCCTAATCACCTGCGGTGGTTTCTATGATAGAGTCCTCTTTCCAGTGTTCACGTGACTCCGCTGTTCTGGTCTCGCTGGCCGCCAGAGGCGAGGTGCCTGTCTCCTGACTCCCTCCGGCGGTAGCTCAGACCGGTCTCTTCCCCGTCCAGTGCAGTCCTGCAGTCCTAGCACAGAGCTCCTCGGAGTTCAAGATGCTTCCCGCTATTGTTCTCTCCACAGAGCCCAGTGTCTCCTGCGTGATTTTGCACCAACTTCAGGCATGTGCCTGTCTCGGTGGGTGTGGAGGTCAGTGGGGAAGCCGGACGTTCTCCTGTGGGTCAGATCCCACTGCACTCGCTGGCCAGGCGGGCGCAGCCGTCCCGCATTCTGTTCTCTATTGTTTATCTCGCACTCTTCAGGCTTCGCCATCCTATCTCCCTTCCCCGGTTTCTTTTGTTTTTTCCTGTGTTGTGTGTCCCACGCTGTTTCTCTGCACTTTCACAATGCTGTTCTTGCGGGGGAGCAATCCACTCACGTGTAGCAGACCGAGTTCTTCACCTTTTTCTCTGGGAGCAGGGAGCCCGGAAGTCACCTTTACTGCGCCATTTTTCCTCCTCTCCCTCCTCCATTATTAAGAACTTGCTTACTGCATACATCCTCAACAAGGGCGATAACAACACCCTCAAGGGATACTGATTTGGGGGAAGCATGGGGAAAATCCTATTAGAATGGTTTGTGGCCCTTAAAAGAGCCACAGTACATAAAAAGATATATAGTATATCTGCAGTATTGAAATTTCATCAGGTCAAAGTGATTACGAAAAAAACATATTTAGAATGTCTGGTGATAATGAAAAAAATGAAGGACAGTGCTCTATTGTCTTCTCGCATGTGTTGTTTCTGACAGGAAATGTGCTGTCATCCTCATATATGATAATAATAATACATATTAAGTCAGTACAGTATGATTATGATATGCCTTGGGATTCTTCTTCATGATTCTTTGCTTGGAGTTTGTTGAGATTCTTAGATCTGTGGGTTTTATATTTTCATTTGGGTAAATTCTAGCTATTATTATTTTAAATGTTTTTACTCCCTTTGCCCTTGGCCATTTTCAAGGACCCCAATTACATGTACATTAGACAACTTGAAGTTGTTCCACAGCTTTTCTCTCTTTGTTCTTTTTGAATAAATTCTATATATATTCCCTTTTATATTGTACTCTAGGTGGTTTTAAAGTATGAGAAGAGTAAGGCCATGTTATTATAAACAATTCATTCATTCATATGTAAAACCACATCTATGTAAACAAACTATTGAAAAACAATTTGATTTAAAATTTTTAAAAAGACATTAAATACAATATGACCAAAATTTTATTAGTACAGAATGAGGAAAAACAAAGCCAATCTATAAAAGGTCTAGAGTGAACATAGAAAAAAAATAGATCAACAATCCCTGGCTTAAGAATGCAATCCCAAATGAGAACTTTCTTGCATCTATACCAAAAAGGTACCTAAATGAGGTACATGTCGTTTATCTTGTTGAGGGAATTATATTAAACATAAATCTGTATAAAGTTTATTGAGAACAAAATGACAAATAATTCTTGTTGATAGAACCCTAGATAAATAAATGTGCTAGGTCAATCTCAATCATTGCACAGATGATATTGCATTTATTTTTTTACCAAAGTGTGATTAGGTAAAAGAAAGGGTAACAATGGCCCAAAATAAACTAATTAGACTGGAAGTATGCCTGTTTCTTGAATAGAATATTAGACTAAGAAAATTGTAAAAGAAGGAGCTAGTGTGAGCTTTTAGGTGAGAGTTAAAAGACTAATGGCTTTGTGTTTTGGAGAATTAGTAAATATCTTTTGAACATGAGATAGATTATGTTTGGGGAAAAACCTCTGTTATAATCTTTCTTTTGATGTGTTTTTCTTTGAAAAGATGTATTTGCTTGGGATGCAAATTGAGGACAGAAGGCATACTTCTTTTTCCTTTAAGAAAGGGATCATCGCCAAAGCTCAAGCATGCATTTAACTTTTTAGTTAAATTGCTTTATCTACTTCTTTGGGGTAATTGTTTTTATAGTAGTTCATGTTGTTCTAATAAAATGACCTGGATTAGCATTACCATTTTCAGGTGAGATTCTTGAGATTGGATTTCCAGGCTATTTAGCACTGAATAATTTCCAACTATAGTTCTAATCTGTTTAGACTTATGAAGTCTTAAATTACCATCTAGGTATAAATGAGCAAACATTTCATTAAAAAATGAAGAGTTTTATGACAATACCTTTCCTTGGAAAATGGAGCCACCTGAGCTTTTCTAATAGCTGGTGACATCCATTAGTGGTTTTCTCTGAGATTGAAAACATTTTCCATCTGTTCATACACACTCATTACAAAGTAATTAAGAGCCTGTGGGATCACAAAGGCACATTTTGGCAAATTACAAAATATCAAAATGAGTTATTGAAGAGGCAGCAATGACTATATAATAAGCTGCTCAAACCTGCAATTGTCTGGTTTTATGTAAGAAAAAACATCTGCGTGTTAAAATTTAGTTTATCTTTTAATACTTGGAACTCTTCTATTTGATGGTATTCATTCCTGTGCTTATGACCTAAATTCTCCTTTCTGAGGAAATTTGTGTAATTTTGTCAATTTTCACAAATAAAGACTTTTTCAGTCTTTAGGGAACTGCTATTTAAGGGATTCTCTTCAGAGGAGCAAACTGAAAAAATGGACACAAAGGCAGTGGAGGATTCAGCTGAGCATAAGGAAGATCTCAATGGTCAGTCTATGAAGCATTGGAAAAGCAGGTGATGGAGTGATATAGAATCTTTTGGGGACCTTGAAGATGAAATTACATAAATCCTAAAGACAGTCTCTTGCCAAAGGGAACAGGAAAGTTCCTTGAACAGATGATTTTTAACAAATATTTCAATGATTTCTTTTTCTGTCCTTATCCCAATAACACATTAGCTATGAACAGGTCGCTTATATGTCTTCTAGAAGTTGTGATCTGATGGAATGTGAAATGGGCCAGCTGAAGTTCAACCCAAGTGTTGAACAGTGCATAGCAATAGCAATCTCTGACAGACTAAAGAAGTCAGCTCTTGGATGGTGACAATATGAGAACTGAAATGAAGCAGAGACAATAAAAATCATGACTTCAAAAAGCAAACCTTATTTAGTTTGCAGTTTTTCTCAAGACATATCTGCAAATATATACACAGATACAAAACTCTAGCTATTTCCTCTTTAAAAACCACTGTTCTTGAATTGGTATATAGTTTTTAGAACTATATTTATATTAATATTTGTATTTATTTTTATATTGATATTATTTTGGGAAAGAACAATTAAAACTTGATGGATGTTTTGGGACTTTTGGATAAGAGACATTCTCACTGGAGTTAGGTAATATCTCATTGTGGTTTTGATTTGCATTTCCCTTATGAATAGAGATGTTGAGCATTTTTTCATGTGTTTTTTGGCCATTAGTCTATCTTCATTTGAAAAGTTTGTGTTCATGTCTTTTGCCCACTTTTTAATGGGGTTGTTTGATTTTTTTTCTTGCTGATTTGCTTGAGTACTTTGTAGATTCTAGTTGTCAGCCCTTTACCAGATATACAGCATGCGAGTATTTTCTTCCACTCTATAGGTTGTCTGTCTGCTCTATTGATTGTGACCTTGGCTGGGCAGAAGCTTTTTAATTTTGTCAGGTCCAGCAGCACAACTCACAATCACAAAGATGTGGAAACAACCCAAGTGCCCATCAATACATGAATGGATTAATAAAATCTGGTACACATATACCATGGAGTACCACTCGGCCATAAAAAATATGGTGATTTAGTATCTTTTGTAACAACCTGGATAGAACTGGAGACCATTCTTCTAAGTGAAGTATCACAATAATGGAAAAACAAACACCGCATGTACTCAAAACTAAATTGGAACTATTCGATCAACACTTATGTGCACATATGGAAGTAAAACTCAACAGAAATCATGCAGGTGGGAGTGGGGAGGAAGGGATGGGTAAAATCATGCCTAACAGGTACAATGCACGCTCTCTGGGTGAAGGCCACACCTATAACTCCGACTCAAAATGTATAAAAGCAAATTATGTAACCAAAACTTGTGTACCCTAGTAATATTCTAAAATAAAATAAAAAGTAAAAAATTTGATAGATAAAAGAAATGTTATTTGAGATTGAATTTTCCTTTAAGCCTTTTCACTACAACTCATGATGCATAAAATAATTTGATATTAAGAGAGAATATGTTAATTTTATTATTATTAAAGGATCAGAAAGAAAGGAAGGAAAGAAGGAGGCAGTAAAGAAAGAAGAGAGAGAGAAAGAGAGAAAAAGGGTAGGAGAAGCAGGGGGTGGGAAACAGCTTACATATGATATTATAATACCACTGTCTCTATAATTCACTATTTAACATCATGCCACATTCAACATTTTATCCCCACCATTTTTTAAGATGTTTTTAGAGATACAAATCAAAATGAAACAAGAAGAAGAATCACAAAAGATTTTCAGTAGCACTTCTCTATGGTTGGTAGTCTTGGATGACATGGTTATTTCAAATCCAAGCCTCACCAATTATAACAAACAAGTATTCATTTTATAATTTTTACAACATTTGAATTTTTGTTTGCCAGCAAATTACATTTTAGTGCTCGTTAATTTTTATAGGATTAATTCACATTATCTATGAGAGAAGTAATAATTCTGTTATCTCAAAAATACTCCCTAAGAAAACAGAAAATCAAAAACCTACAGTTAAATATGTCAGAACTCTCACCATAAACTATTGAAAAGTTTTGATACATACAAGGAGCATTGATTCATGAAAGTATCAACATTTCTTCTTTATTTTAAGATTCTTTTCCTTTTCTACATTAAATATGTAGAAAACACATAATGCAGTATCTAATGTATTTTTCCACCACCTTGTTTTCCATAACATTATTGAACCATTAATAGAAAAGAGAAAGAAACCTCCTTGATCACCCATTAATGTACCAATGGTTGGGCTATACTGCCCATCTAGAGTAGGGTGAGTCTACGCTAGATGGTACAGTCTTGGAATAGGGCATCTTCCTCATTCCCTTGAAGAGCACTGTGGGACTTATTTGCTCTCCATACAACTGGAAATAAAAAGAAATGTTTTCTGGTGAAATCTGCTATGAAAATTTTCAGGAAGATTAATCTCTGTAACTTGACGATGTTTTCAGTAAAACTTAAAAACAATCAGTAAACACAGGTAAGACTTCTGTAGGCTAAAACAGAGACTCCAGCCCCAAATGCAATGCTAGACACAACCTTAGCCCAGTCTATGGTAAATGCCTTGTGAATTTTTGTAATACTAATATTAATATCAACTCTTATCCAGTGAAAGACAGCTCATTCTCACTCAAGATGTATAATACCAAATGCTATAAACTTGTACTTTGAGACCATATTTCTTTGCATATTTTGTATTTTATAATAGATTTTACTTCAAATTGAATTCAGCAGTAATTTGCAAAAATCAGTATAATCATAAATTCTGCCTTCATCAGCTGTGATGACAAATGCAGTCTATATGCCAAAGGCTTAAATAAAATTGAGCTGAGCTTGATGGGAGTGAGGCAGGGGCCTAACAACAATGAAGTTAGCAAGCCAAAAAAGAAATTCAAACCACTTTTATCTCCACATTCTATTCTCTGCTTATTTGGTTTTCATCAGAATCTGCTAGAGAATTCTAAGCATATTTGCTGGAGGCAGATGCTAGTGTTGTCTTAGCTTATTGGAACAAGGAACAGTAGGAGGTATGGATTAAGGACAGCTATTGATAAACAGGAGTGGGTTGAATGAATTTTTAGCAGGCTAAATATATATATATTTTGCAGATCTAGTGTTTTTAAGCATCATTTTAAAGCTACAGAGCATATCTGACAATGTTAAGGAACAAAACAGAGTAAACATTCAAGATAATTAAAGTGAATGGTACACTTTAACAGAATACACATTAGCCAAAGTTTTCTGATATTGGACTAGCTTTGTTGATGCTGCATAAGTATACATTAAAATATGTTATTATTTTCTATGATGAAATAGGTACCTTTAAATAAAAACAGTTATCTTTTAGATTTTCTATTGAGACACTAGAGTTTCACTTTTAATATTCTTCGAGGTACAGCGGTACAGAAAGCACATTCCTAAGTGTAGAGAAATAGATTCGTAGATTAAAAACAACCCGAGTAAAGCACTGACATTAAATATCTACTATTTGTTAACATAAGGTGGAAAATATTCTGAGTTTGGAGTTTAAAGACCAGGTCCAAACTTTGTTATTTACTGTTTATAGGAATTCAGAGAAATACATTAAATTCTTCATATTGAAATTTGGGCATTTTAATAATTAGTGCATGTAGTGGTTGGGAAAATGATAATATCTCCTATTATTGCTTAGGTCACTGGTAATTATTTTATTCAAGAGATCATGAATGTGGCCTTTCAAAATTAATATAAATAAAGCATTTGTTATTGAAGATGGCTATGTCTGTTTATCTGATTTTTTTTCCTTAACTTGGGCAAAATAATAAAGTACAGTTAATAAGGAGACCTTTAAAAACCTCTTGTGTGACACCAAAGGGCAGAATGGCAGCATGGTCTTTTACAGGCAACGGAAAGCCAGTGAGCACTTCAGGCCAAAGGACAGCATGGTACAGCCATAGCATAGCAGTAATGTCACGAAAATTACAGCTTCTGATGAGGTAGAAGGAAAGCATCAACTATGAAGGAAAAGAAACATATTCTAATATAATTAAAAAAATAAAAGTGATAAGCAACAAACTCTTTTTTAAAAATCATCAACATATTGAACCTCCAATTTTAAAATTCATCTCTAATTGTTCATCCTTCCTTGTGATGAAACAGAGACATTACGGGTACTTCAGGGAAAAGAAAGATTTTCTAATAAGATGTTTTGTTACATTTTCTCTCAGCAGCAATAACAATAGTACCAGTTATTACCATTTAATGGACGAATGAAGGTATTAATTAAATGGAAACTTCTACTATTTGGATGCTTGCTTTCATGTACCCACTCATTTAATCAACAAAAATATTGCACACCAACCCTGTGTAACCTACTCTTAGCTAATATAGTTATAAAAACAACCAAAAAGCTATGAAAACTGAGTCAATTAAGAACCTGCTAATTCTCTTCTTGTTAATATTATGTTTCAATAAAGGTAAGTTCATTATATGGTTTAGAGAGGGTGCTGGACCCACAAACCATATGGGATATTCCAAGACTGGAGGGGTTATTATATAAGGAAAAAGACAAAATTATAAATGCTTTTGTTACGTGGAAAAGTCATTTTGAGAATCTGTTAGGTGTCTCTTGGTCATTGCTAACAAAATATGGAATTTTCTATCTGCTGCTTTTTTAAAAAAAATATATTTCAGTATGTTTAGTTTAACAAAACAGAAATTTAGAAGCTGGGTGAGGTGGTTCATGTCCGTACATCCAGCTACGCAGAAGGCTGAGGCAGGAGGATTGCTGAAGCCCATGAATTTGACGCTGCAGTGAGCTATAATCACAGCACTGCACTCCAGCCTGGGTGAAAGATTAAGAGCCCATCTCTAAAAGAAAACAACAGCAAGAACAACAACCATCCCCAGAAATTTAGTATTAATGAATACAGGAATCAAATGTTGAGATATAATAATTTAAGGGAAAGAACAAGGAGTTTGAATTCAGCAGACCCAATTCCAATCTGGGTTTTACCACAGAAAAGGATTATTTTGACACTTGTTAAAATGATTAAGACAGAATTTTTTTCAAAATTATTACGACAGATATCAAGACTCTAATAATAGGGGTGAGAGATCAGGTTCAATTCCAAATACAACAAGGAAAAGTAGGGATTTATAGCCAAGGAGCAGATACAGGTTATCAGTAGATGGAAAAAATCACTAAGAGGAGACATCAAGAGTAGAGAGAATTCTTGCTAATTGGATTTAGGATTCTTATTGAAGGCAAGCCTAGGACTTACACATCAAAAGTGAGGAATGAGAAATTTGATCAGTTATGGAGGGTGGGGGATTCTCTCTAAACTAGCTTAGCAGGATTCTTGCTAAAAATTAAACTCCATAGGCCCAGCAAATACTGGGCCCCAGTTCAAGGCCTAGTCAAGACGAGGGTCAGAGAAGTCTGATTAACATTTGGTCTGGGAGGGAGTCTGCAAAGTAATCTTCAAAGCATCCAGTCCAGGCAACATAATTGAGAAAAAAAAAAATGACATTTTAAAATATAATACATTACATCCTAATAAAAAAAATTAGTATTTTTTAACACTAATTTCTCTCTGTGAAAGGAGAAGGGTCTAATGAGAATTTCTATTAACAACAACCAGGAGGGTGGAACAAAGGATTGTACTTACCACCTCTCTCCCTTAACCCTACTTTATGTTGACGTTGATCATGTAAGGCAAGCCTTCCCTTGTACCCTAACATTGTACTTCTCTCAGTATCAGTTAGTGTTTAGAATCATTTATAGACTCATGAAGGTAAGATGAAATATGATGCCTGAAAGGGATAAAAAAGAAATTTTTTTTCTTAATGTAATCTTGTTTTCTTTTCTCATTCAGTAGGAAACTAAGTATTGCCTTTACTTTTGGGCATCTGGGAGCTACACTAAGCCCCTGGAGTTTGAAATATATTGTTGGTTTTCTATCTGTGAAAATATTAACAATTGTAAATGCTAAAGCCAGAGGATAGAAAACGTTTTGCTGAAATTTTCATGGAAGAATGGCCTGTGGCCAAAAGAATCTCACTTTTCTTGACTCAAATTCAATCTAAGAATCTGGGAAATCCAAGTTTGAGAAAGCTGTATACTCATCCTCATCAGCATGCCAACACGGGCCCCCAAGAAAATTTTGCTTTATAATGACCTGATGAGATCCGTATCACCCTGGTTTCACCACTATGGAATTTGAGGGTTAAAAAGTTTAGGCAAATTAACAAGGTCACCCAACTGGTAAGATGGGAAGACTGAGAGACCCTCATAAATAAATTCAAAAGCATTATATGTGATTATTTAGATTTTGCTGGAGAAAGTTCAGAAGTGATACATAATAGTATTCAGACATAAAAATGTAATTACAAAAAATATATCTGTACAGCTGTTTTTTTCCACTAATAAACACATAAAACATATAATGATTTAAAAGTTTTCTACAAAGCATTCAGAATGAATGAAAAATAAGAACATTTCCCCTTATAAATAGTTGGCAAAGAGAATGCATGCCTCATTTATTTCTGTATCTTTTTACTGTGTTCCTACCAGAAAGAATCTCACCTTGCCAGAATATGAAAATCCAGGCCTTATAAGAAATCCAGATTTCCTATTGAATCCTAATCTCAGAGCACGAATATTTTGAAAATCCCCCCAGTGGTTCAGCCAGGCAGCCAGGGGTGATAATCATTGGTGCAGTGTGTGCTTGGCACATCATTTTGTTACAGGAATACAAGATATGTAAAATATAATCTTGCCTTCAGGAAGCTCGTTCTGTAGTGGGAGAGATAACTGTGTAACAAATGCAGTGGGGAAGAGGAAAGTATAAGCGAAATACAGTGGTCACACAGATGTGAAAATGTTTAATTCTGTGCAAGTCTGTCGGAAAAGAGTTCATAGAAGACAATCTAAAAAAAAAATAGAAATTTTTCTAGACAAAAATAAAATGGTAGCAACTACTATATGCCAGGCAAAAACCCTGAAGGCTTTTCACATATTAATTTAACTGATCCTTACTATAATCCAGGAGATAGACATTATTATTTTCCTTATTTTGCAGTTAAGAAACTGAGGTATGGAGAAGTGAAGCCCCGGTCATATGACTTGAAAATGGCTGTGAAGAGTTTGGAATTCTAGTTACCTGAGAGCAATCCCACTGTTCTCTGTAAGGCGAGGAAGGGAACTACACAGGAAGGTTGCAAAATGTACAAAAGAATGTCTAAGATACTGTAAGCCTAGAGATATTCTCTTTTTAAATTCATCTTATGAGGATAGTGAAGAGACATTATTTTCATACCACTAGAAGAATTTAATATCTAATTAAAAGTTGGAGAATTTATCATTAGGCTTCTCCTTACTATCTTTAGGATGATGGCAATGGAGTACTACCTACACCAAAGTTCCTTAGCTGTACAGACCCTGGAATTTAATAGATCTGCTCTGAATACTCTGCATTTTTCTGAGAAGCTTCAAATGCTAACTGTTCAAATATTCACCTTTCTTGTTCATTCACTAACATTTGTCGCTGTTAACTATGCCTTTCTTCTTCAAAGACCTATTTTAGTCTTTCATACGTCTGACTTTTTCTTCTCACCTCACTGGCAACTTGCCTCTGCCAGACCTCTGAATGTTGGAGTGTTCCATTGATTTGGGCCCTTCTCTGTAATCTCATTCAGGACCACGATTGTAAATACTTGCCTGACTGGCATGTCAGCTATCTCTGTGACCTAACATGAACTTTCGCTAATTATGGTATCATTTACATTGCGGTATTAAAATTTCTCCATCTTTGAAATTACCACGACAGTTCTGATACAATCCTATAAAGTATGAAAATGGAAGAGAACCCAATTCTAGGAATTACTATCTAAATTCTTAGTAAAAGCCAGCCCCTTGGCCTTATATGTTCTTCCCCTCAATTATACAGTAAGACTTGAAAAGACCAAACACCACATCTTCCCAGTGCAGCTGCTCTTTGCTGAGCCTGCCTGCTCTCTGTCTCTTGAGAGAGTGAAACATTCACTTTCTATCTTTCAACAAAAAAGGTACTTGCTTGGCTCACATGGTCATCCTGAAATTCTTTTCTCCCGACAAACACCAAGAACCTGGTAAAACGTCCACTCGGAGGCTGCTAACATCAGCATCCAGCCATACTGACTTTCTTTTTATTCTTCAAATAAATCATGGTGACCTTTAGAGACATTACACACATTCTTTCTTCTCCCTAGAATATACTTTCTCCATATCCTTGCATGACTGATCCTTTATGAGGCAGTCTGAGCTCAATGGCACTTATTCATTAAAGCATTCCTAAATAAGTCTGCTTACTTATGGATTATCTATCTTATTAGCTTAATAACACTAATAAAGTAGGGTTCATGTCCATTTTATTCACTGTTCTGTAATGCCTACCAGAACACTACAAGCATTCAATAAGAACACTGAATAAATGTTGAATGAGGAATTTCACTAGGAGATAATTTCTCCCCAGCAAAACCGTTATTATGTGAAATGGCAAAACCCATTTTGACACACAAGTTCGGAATGTGAACCAAAAATGAATCTACAATTATGAAATCCTTGAGACACATTTCTTTTTTGCCATTCCTCAACCATTTAGAAATAATGTTAGAAATAACGTCTACTATTGTATCACTTTGTGCCCGATGTCACATGAGGGACGTTTACAGCTGGCTCATTCAGTTAGTAGTACGTTATTTACATGGATGTTTAGGAAGGGAGATGGCCTCAGTCCTTTCAGGCTGTGGTAACAAAATATCACAGACTGGGTAATTTATAAAGAACAGAAATTTATTTTCTCACAGTTCTGGAGCAAGATCAAGGAGCTGGCAGCCTCTGTTGTCTGATGAGGGCTGCTTTCTGCTTCCAAGATTGTGCCCTCTTGCTGCATTCTCCAGAGGGGAGGAATGCTGTGTCTTCAGATGGTGCAAAGCAGCAGGACAGGCTTGCTGAGCACTATATGAAGCTTCTTTTGTAAGAACCTTAATCTCCCTTGTGAGGGAAGAGCAAGCCCTAATCACCTCTTTAAGGCCCCACCTCTTAATACTATCACATTGGCAACACTTGAATTTTGAAGGAACACCTTCCAACCATAGCAGAGATTAGCTTCAGGAATAAAATAGAAAAAAATAATACCAAATAGTATTTACATCTTGAAGAGATGAGCATGTTTTGATCATGAAGAATTTGAAGCAAATATGGGATGTTCCAGTAACGATTCTACAGGAAGCTGGAAATGTGGGCATGATATTTGCTTAAGAAATGTTCAGCACATATAAACACATAGTTTAAAATATTTGAAATACATGGGAAACTGTCTCTGAGAGGGAATTTTTTAAAGGAATACACTTGGCATGAGCACCTTCTGGATAGCAGGTAATGAAGAAAAATTAGTCAGAGGGAGATGGTTGAGCTGCAATCCAATCCTCTAGCTTGCTCTAGTGAAGGGCCCTGCTGGCCCTGATTGGGAGGTCTAGAGCTGGGATGGTCTTTTAGAATTACCTCAAGGTGGAGCACGGAGCAGCCTTTACCACTGCATTTATTAATGTTTGGCTCCTGGATTTCCTGGAAGGAGGCGTGGCCTTAGTTCAAGTAGTTCCTTAGATGATGTGGACTTCAAAGTGGAAAGAAAGCTGAGAAGCCCTTCACAGCAGCTTGGGAAACAAACCCTTCATTCCCAAAGAGGAATCTGGGTATTATATCCAAGGACCAAAACTTTTCCTTTAAAAGAACACAAATAGTGTATAATTTTCTTAAGTGAATTACTTATGGAGTTGAAGTTGAATTGATATTACAATATACTCAAATGAAGTTCCTGCTTTCTGTTTCATCAAAGGATTATTTTAAGCAGGTTGAAAATAGCGTAATTGTGAAATGTTCTAGAAACTTTTCATTGGCATGTCGATTTATGCAACAAATTATCAATCGCTATATATAACTTCACTTTAGAAATATACTCTCAACAAGCTTGACCCTGTTGCTGTCTTGGAAGAGAGTTTGTTATTCTCTGGCTGTGAACTACAGTACTGGAGTATGAGAGATTCTGCTTCTAAGAAAAGGTGCCAAAGATGTTTCAAGAGAAGTCCATGCCTAAATAAAGTGACTGACATTTATGGTGCTCAGGAAAGAGCTACACAGTCACCCTGACAATTAATCATGAAGTAAAATGAAGTAGACACTTTTAAAGAGATAATAAGAAGGAATATGTAAAATGGGTCAAAGAAGATTGATACTCCTTTATTTATTAGACGAACAGTTCTTCCTATCTCCTGCTTTAGATAAAGTTAAAATCATTACTAGGTATAAATGTGGTTTTTACTTGTTTATGTTTATCATAATTACAGCTACCTGACATTATACCTAATAATGTGTTCTCTTCATACATATCTGCAAAAAGTTCCAAAGTCCCTGTCAGTATCACTGATTTGCGATTTTTAATCAAAGCAGAAGTTGATCCCAGCTTCTTAATCATATATGACTGTGTTCTCTTTGTTTTACAGGTCTTTTTATTTTTTGAAATATAGTTTTAACTCTTCAAGAACCTATCTTAACTTTATTAATTCTGTAAAACTCATATTCATATATATTAATAATTTTACTCCTTTCTTAAAGCTTTGCATCAAGTCTGATATTTAACTCTCTTATGAAAAATTAGTAATATAGAGATCATGTGATATATTTGATTGTTATTCATAATACATAGTATTAACTATGTTTAATTACACGTTAGGACATGTCTCCTCAGTTAGATTATAGATTCAACAACAAAATTCATGTCATACAGAGTTCCTAGAGTGACAGAGAGAACACAGTAAGTTCTGCAACTGGTTGATTGATGATAATGTGATTGACAGAGGCATTAAAGCAAGTTGTTCACATGGACATGATTTGCTTGAATTCCAACAACTAAAAGGGCAAACTAGTTTACTGAAAATATGCTGCTTTTCCAGCTTCTACTTATTATAAAATTTAATCAAAGTTATTTCCTGGGTAAGTCTTTTAAGTTGCAGTGTTCAATATTTTTCTCACCAATAGCATCTAGCTGAAGAGGATAAAATAGTTTGACTCTGGAGAAAGAAAGGGGAAATTTAAACTTTATGTAAATAACAGCAAAACATGAAGACACTAAGATTTGGTTATAAGCTGTATCTCTGAATCATCTCATTATATTTCTCCCTGTAGGCAGAAATCCCCAGGTGTTTGCTTAAACAAATATGAAATGAGAGGAAAGGCAAATTCAATTATTTTCACTCAGCAACTGAAATTAGCATGATGGAAATGTTCAGGAACAGGTATAATTAGAAACAACAGATGTGTTTTTATGTATTGAGTTGTCATGTTGTAATCACAAAAATAATCACAATGCCTTAAAAAGTCATATCATTTTGAGATCACTAAAATTATATATATACATATATATCATATATATGCCCATTGATGTTAATGTGAAAACAGCGATAAAATAGGGGCATTTTTGTAAATGGGGTCTTTTCCCCCAGAGAGGCTATTTTTAAGATGCAGATTTTTTTTTCCCAAAGTGACTTGCCTCTCCGAGGACTATATTCTTCTATGAAGATGCCTCTCACCATGATATGCAGCAAGAAGTTTCATAAATGCTACTTCTTACAAAATTATGTTGTCTTTGATGGGGTTCAGGACACAACACCCTGAAATACTTCTCTAGGAGATTAAAATATGCTACCCCAAAATATGTTATTTAGCATATTAATTACTTTGAGCTAAAAGAAATATACCTATACTTAGTTTGGAACTTGGTATCACATAGGTTCCCATGATATCTAATCAGGTCAACAACATCTACAATAAACGAAGGACACCATTCAGACTTTTGTTAATATTTCCATATGTCTTTCAAGCTTGGGTAAGCATTATAGCTGTGACTGGGAATAAAAAAATGCTGAAATTTAGTCAGTTAATATTAATAATACATTTGTTATTCTAAGATTAAATAATCAAATAGTTTTAAAATAGGGAATGGATTATAATTAATGAGAGGATTATGAGGCAGTAACTGTGTTGATCATATAACCTTATGAAAAACATGATTTTTTAAGCCAATAGTTAATTTTGTGTTTCAACAATAATAGAAATCAGAATAATAGAGATCATAGTAGATCAGAATATGTATAATTAATCTTCATAGAATTTTTGTTGTTAAACTAGCATTATCATATTAATCAAAATACCTTTTTTGAACTATGTTTAGTTTTTGGTATGTAATTCTATTTAGGTAATTATTCTTTCAGACATATTTCTATTGGTGATTCTTAATATGGTATATTCCAGAATTAAAAACTGAGTATCAGCTTTGTCCCCTCAAAATTTTCTGAAAATAAAATATTCAAAATCAAAAAAAGTCTATGATGTTATTGTCCACTTAGATATACCATAAAAACATAAAGAGTAAGAAAAAATTTTTAATTATGTAGAAAAGTTAGAACCAAAAAATATTTTCATAAACATAAATTGAAAAGGCTGAGAAACTATCAGTTCTGTACAATTTCAAACATTTAAAATTTCATTATTAAACATTACATAATTTTAATAATAATGAGTTGTTATAATAAAATTTTATATTAATCCAATCCCTGACTCCAGCATTTTTCCTGTAATGATGATAATTAGTTTTGGCCTGGGCTCTAGACTGATAATGACTTTAATATGGGACATAGCACCTTTGGCCATATTGTGATTTCAATAACCCTCTAAAATAAGTAGCAGTCCTGTTTTATAAAACCTCAGCAACTTTTCTGGAAAATAGATTCGAATCAGCGTGGTCCTCCTCATTCCTTTGGACCCACTGGGGGTAGCACCTGTCCTACAGGTTCTCTCTGGCAGTGTTTTCTTCCTCTTTTTTCTAGATGAGGCTGCTGTGAATTTTACCTCACATGACCCTAATTTCTTCCATCTTGTATTTATAATTCCCTAGATGATGCTACTTGCTGGTAGCTAAACAATAAACACTCTACTAGGGCAGTGGTCCCCAGCCTTTTTGGCACTAGGGACCGATTTCAGGAAAGACAATTTTTCCATGGACTGGGGGATGGGGGGAGATGGCCAGCTATGGGGAGCAGCTATAAATACAGATGAAGCTTCACTTGCTCTCCCGCTGCTCACCTCCTGCTGTGTGGCCTGGTTCCTAACAGGCCACAGACAGGTGCTTGTCTGCTGCCTGGGTGTTGGGAACCAAAGTACTAGGGTATTAACACACTTTTTTTCTAGTGTCATTTTTACAAGACTGCATTTTTAAAGAGCCTTTGTAAAAGCAGTGCACATGTCTAATTACTGTGTACAAATGACAGTATTTAGCAAATTGAAAATGCAATTATTTCTTAGACTTCTAAATGCTAATGAATTAGCTGAAAATATCCATAGCTAAATTCCTTGTTGCTCTTCCTATACATTTTACAGAATCTTGTTTTAGAGTACCAATCAATTGAGAAAGCAATTCAGGTTAGAAATGCTAGCTTATTCATAGGAAAATTATCAAATCAATTAACCTACTAATAGCATCTGCCAGTGCATTTTTAGGAAAGACTCAGCAGCAATAAAATTAAAGTACAGTCACAAATTTTTGTTTGTTCCAGGTATTGAAGGAAGAAAAATAATAAAAATGTTTTCAACTTTTTCTTTAACAATAATCAGATGTTATAAGAAGCTCATAAATGGGTTACGCTATCAAATGGGAAATCTATTCTGAAGCATTTCCCATTAAGTGAAAATTCTTTTTATGTAAACTTTTTTAATTGCTGAAAGTATAATTATCTGTACACACTTATTCTCTGCTTAGAAACAAAGTAAAATAAATCCACACTGCTAAATTTTATATCATGCTTCTTCTGACTGATTTTCCTGCATCAGTCTTTTACAGTTTATCTACGATACTGTAAACAGTTTCAATTACTGTCTCTTAGGAAGATGTAACATAGTAGGAAAGGTTTGACAGCAATGCAGTTAGAATGAATAACCAATCATTCAGATGTATTTTCTTAAGGCATAATGAATCTGGCCCTGGCTAGGTAGAAAATGCGAAATAGTTAAGAAATAGCTAACACACAGTCTTGACTTATGAGAAACTAGAATGCTTTCTCATGAGGCCAAACATATGTTAAAATTATTAGAAAAATAACGCATTTTGTTATAGTTGTATGGGAAGGTACAGATTACTTGTGTACTTGGAAACCAAAAGTAGAGTTCATAATGGCTCATTAAAAATAAGGTAATTTTAAATGTTTACAAAATAATGAGGGAAGAAAATAATAAAACTAGTTGATTATTAGAAAAAATAAGGTTGCATGAAAGAATGTTTGCCTCATGACATTTGAATTATATTCCGATAGTTATTGCCTTAGTCTGTTTAACAAAATACCACAAACTGAGTAGCTCATAAACAAAAGAAGTTTATTTCCACATAGGTCCAGAGGCCAGATACCCAAGATCAAGCCACTGGCAGATTTGATGTCTGGTGAGGGCCCACTCACTGGTTCATGGACAGCTGTGTTTTTGCTATGCCCTCTTGTGGGGGAAGGAGCAAAGGAACTCTCTGGGACCTCTTATAAGAACACTAATTCCAGTCATGAGAGCTACATCCTCATGACCTCATCTAATCTTAATTACTCCCGCATCCTCCTTTACAATACCAGTACATTAAGAGGGCAGGTTTCAACATTTATGGGAACATATTCAGTCTATAGCAGCCATTTTGTCTAAACGTATAAAAGATAAAGGAAACAGCTTGTTTTGGTTAGGAAGAAAAGTTGTCTTTCTATCCATCTTAAATGAAATTGCTCTCAGCAACATTGGAGTAAAATGAAGAATAAACATGAATATATCTCAATGTAAAAAATAACTTGCATATAGAACTTTTTACCATGTTGGCAATAGCGATAAGCCCAGTTGAAATGCAAAATTTGTGTTTCCTACTGAAGGAAGAAAAAAGTAATCTTCTTTCGGTTCTGTTGATTAAGTAGATGGCACCAAAATTTAGTAGTATATCAAAGATTAAAATTTTGTATTTCAAATCGTTATAAAATCTTATGTTCAATGAGCTTATTTTCTAAAAGAAGTTTTTAATGTTTATGTGACCATAAGAAAAAAAAAACTACTGGGTCAATTTCATCTGTTTTATTGTTAGTGTTATTCTCCCCCCCCCACATCCCACCCCCGTAGAGATTTGTTGCCTTACCTTATATTTGGGCTTGCTACATTTTTAGCTATACATACTGTGTGCTAATCAGTCTTTTAGAAAATACCACTGTTTCAAATACTATTCCAAATGAAATTACAATTTATTAAATTGGTATCAATGGAATATTTACAACAGTGCTAAATTATGAAACAGCCTAGTCTTCTAACCTTAATATTCTGGATGATCATGCTTGGGAGGTTTTGAATGTCATTGTTAGAGATATTCTAAATTTTTTGAAATGCTTCAGATGAGGGACATAATAGCTTTACAGCACTCATGTTCCCATGGCAATTTGTGAAAGAAAACCAAGCCCTACTTTTTCTGTTAAAACCAATTTAATGCTTTGTGTTAAAGAAGTATGTCCAACCTTGTAACAGCTGAGATGTCAGGAAACATGAACTTTTGGAACTTTATCTCAAGATAAGATTTTAAGAGGAAAAAAGTTATTAAAATACTGTTTGTATAATTTATTTAATCTCAACCATTCTGCATCAAGGGCATGCAAAAATGTCAAGAATAGGAATTTTGATGTTTGTTATCTGCTTCAAGCTAAAATGATGAAATATCTTCCTTAAAAAAAATCCAACAAACTGTTTCTCTAGTCCTAGAAGTTGCATAAAGTTCTAGCACACTGTTGAATTGAAATATAATGCAATTGCAATAGAGGTCCCAGCTGATCCAACACAGCATTCTGGAGATCAGATGTTCTCCACATTTTACCCGATTAAAGCTAGATCTTTGTACCCCTGTGGTCGCTGGATGTAGGCTGCTGAAGGAGACAGCAGGGCAGCTACCTTTAGCTAAGGATATTTCTCGAAGAGGAGTTGCTTTTGCAGCTCAAGGATAGAGTGCCTCAACCTTGAAGTCTATCTAGGATGAAAACCGCAGTGCATGTAGACTTCCAGGTAGGAAACTGAGTAAGTTTGTACAAAATTACATTTGAATTCAAATTTTTCTCAATATTTAGCTTGAAAAAATAGCAACTATAATAGCAATTGTGAGTCCATTGTTTCATAAAATATTTTCTAAAAATTTCCATTGATTATCAGCCAAATTGACTTACTTTGCTAGACAACATAGTTAGGGAATGAATAAATTAAGCCATTCCTACACATTTTGGTACCATCAATGATAATATCAAAATTAACAATCATAACTATTATAGCTTTCATCTACTGCCTAATTCGGTATGTTTCTTCTTGTTAACAATCAACCTTAACCACGAATAAGGGGGACGAGCTCTGAAGACAGACAGACTCACATTAAAATATGGTTCTGTATCTCATTTTATAACTTTGACAAAATATCTTAACTTCTCTGAAACTCATTTTCCAAATATATACTGAGAATAACAACACCTATGTTGATAATGTTTGATTTCATATTATCTGTAAACCATATATATATGTACACACACACATAAATATATATTTATCCATCCTCATTTTCCATGTCCTCAGTCTGTTTCATAATAATAGTTCATGAAGTATATATTATTAATATCTTCCTCTACCTACTGCCTTACTTTTGTCTCTTCTTTTGTAGCCAATCTTCTTCAAACAGTGTCCATACCAATGCTTACCAAACTTTACTGTCCTGAGAAATCACCTAAACATCTTGTAAAAATGCAAATGTTAATGCAGTAGTTTTGAGGAGATGCCTGAGATTCTTCATTTCTAACCAGCTCCTAGGTGTGGTTGATGCCATGGTACACAGACCACTGTTTGAATGGAAAGAATCCTACTTACTTACTGCTATCACGTCTTTATTGCCCGTTGAGGAGTAAAAAAAAACTGCTCTGCCATCACACTCAGATGATAGAAAACCATTCACACTACACGACTGCATAGGTTCTAGTGATTTCTTTACAGTCAAGTCCAATTGACACTTTATAGCCCCAACTTTGGTGAACTCTGTAGCTGCTGCTGATATTGCCAACAATGTTGCTGGAGCCATAATCACTGCTCAGTATTAATAGATAATGCCTCTCCATCACCAGCATTCCACCATGGGTAGTAAAACCATATCCAGATGTATCTCATCAGAATTTAGGAAATTTGTTTCTTATCTTAATCATGTATTTTCTTCTCTCTTCCCTTTTGTCCCTTTATGTGGTGAATCTCTATTCATTCCTTTCTTTTCGTTTTTCTAGCATATTAAATTTTATTTATTTATTTATTTTTATTTCAGCCTTTTACAGGGGTACGAAAGTTTAGGTTACATTTATTGCCTTTGCCCCACCCCCATCAGAGCTTCAAGCATGTTCACCATTCTTTAAAATTAAGTTTAAATTCAGCTCCTCTGAGAAATATTCCAGTTATTGGAAAATAGAGTATGTTGTAAAATTAAAAGAATGAAAAAAATAATCCCTTGTATTCTAATCTAGAAACCAGTATATAATTCTTTTTCTATTATGATGTGATTTTTAAAACGTCTTTCTAGAGACTAATGTGAATCATGTAAGTTAACTGGGGTAAGATCAAGTAAATTTAAGACATTGAGATGCTCTGTTTTCTGAGCATATAGGTGACCACATTGATCTTAAACAGAAGGAGTGTTGTGACACCGTACCAATAGGTATGGTCATTTTTTTCTCCTCACATACACACACATGCACCCACACAGACATATATATGCTATTTAAAAAAATATAATGATTTTTATACTACAATGAGAACATAAAAAGTGTAAAAATAAGGGTGCACAAATCCACACTAAAAAAGACCATTTATTTAAGTATTCAAGAAAGAGATCTGAGGTAGATCTCAAAGTGAAAATTTTCAAGTGGGCTACAGACTGGTGGGAGGAAACTAAAAGTGAGATTGAGCTTCTGATCTAATCAGTTAAGCCTGCAGGATCTTACTAGAACTGAAGTAATCCGACACATCAGGAATAGATACAGCCTGGATACAGATACAGCAGGGAATAAAAGATCCATTCTGTGTTTTGGGAAACTGAAGCATGAATCAGTTAAATAACTTTCCCAACATCACACAGCAAGTGGCACTATTAGATTCCTACTTAGGCAAATTCCTACCCTGGAATTTGCACCTTTAACTCCTAAATTATATTCCAGATGCCCTCCCTGAGACTGGGAGCACATAAAACATGTCAAAATATTTACATAAGTAAAAGAAGGTAGTGGAAGTTTGAAGTTGGGTACATTTCAGCAACATCTATTCATTCTAAATCCAAATACACAGCAATGGAATTAAAATCAACCTAAATGACTGGATTATAGTCTAAGTGCCCAGTACACATAAACATACATATAAACATGTATTCATGCAAATGTACAAGGAAACTCACACTTAATAAGGAGAAAGTCCCTTTCCCCACATTATAATATGCAAAAAAGATGTTTGACAGGTTTAGTATTTAAAATGGCAACTCAGAAGCCATTATTTGTAAGAATGACATTTATAAGACATTACTCTGAGCAATTCATTACTTTGGCCACATCCTGAAGCAATCTTTAATAATTTCTTTAATGGAATGAACAGATCAGGACTATAATGAACCTCTTCAACTTTTCTTTTTAAATGGACATTTTATTAGGAAAAATAGATATTTGTTCCTCTGTGTTTGAACTTATTGAAAAAAAAAAAACTCACATCATTATCAGATATCTTTAAGAAGCGCTCTATATTTTGATCAACCAGATATAAATACTATATATTTTTGAAGACCCAACAGATAAAGAATAGAGAGCTAAAATGAATTAAAATTACAATACTATTCTTTCTTTCACAATAGGGCTCAAACCCTTGTAATAACTATGAATATAATATAAAATTAATCCCCATTGGTTTTACTGGACACCAAATGGCATGATGAGATCACCACTATTGAATCTCAAGGAGAAGCATGTACAGGGGTATTACAGCACCCTTATGCAAGAATAGCAGTCTGGAGTTTACCCTTTTACCTAAAATGCCTTCCAGAAATTAGTGAATTCACTATTGTCAATCAAGGGATGGAGCAGATTTATTGAGTCAGTAAATTAGACCCATAAGCAATGTGGGAGAATTTTTATAGCCTTGAAACTATTGTAGAAAATGGAACAAAAAGATTTATAGCTATTAAACTGGAATGGTCTGGCATAGGGTGTCAAAAAAAATAGTGATGAAGTTTTCAGATTGAAATTATAAAATCAATAATTCAGGCAAGCCTGAATTTTATTTTATAGATCTTCTAGCCACACATAAAAAACAAAATATCTATTACATAGTCATCTTTAAAAGCAGCCTCCTTTCCCTTCATAACCACATGTATTTGTACACATCTACACAAAATAAAATCAGACTATTCTTTATGGCTTTAAGTAGGTTTGCAACATAGACCGTATAGTTAAAATTTCTGTTCCATTAGATTACCAAAACACGAGGAGGCTGGACAGAGAAGAAAGGGAAATACATATGCAGTTTTATAGAGCTGATTTAAAAAAAACTGTTTACTACCTCTAATTTTTAAAATGCAAGGACGTTTTCAAATACAACATGGAATTGGAGGGCGTGATAACAATTCTCTGTTAATGGGTTTGGTCTTAGTGAATTGTTTTTACTATAAACCACTTCAAATCCATTTAGCAAAAGGTGAAATATAAATGTAGAAGTAAATAAAATAAACAGAAACACCATAAAACTGGCTTATATTCCTTAAAGTCATAGCGAATTCACTTCTTGCAAGAAAATAAACAAATCTCACCCAGCAAATTTTAACATTATTTTACTGTTGAGTCCTAGCTGCCGCCTCTGTATATGTTTCTCCCCCCAATATAATGTTTTCAGTCTCACCTTAACTTTATGCAAAAACAGCAAACAATCCATTAGAAATTTTAAAATTAAGTGTTTTTTCTTCTTTCATAGGAGGAGAAAGACTAATAATAAACTCTACTAGTTCAACTTCAAACAGTAAGAAGTGAGTAAAAGTTCTCTTTCCCAGTGCAAGAGGGCTTGGGAATTGGTAGATTAATTAAAATCCATTTAAGTTGTGGACCAAAAAAATGACACATTCCTAACTTAAGTATTTTATTTGAATTTAAATATGGAAGTGTATATTTGTTTGTCAAATTTTAATATAGGGAAAAATATGAGTAAAATGTTTTGTTTGTTTTGGTTTTTAATACCTGTTCCCTAACCGTTTAGAGTTGACTTGCCATGTCTACTTCCATGGCACTTTTAAAAATCATCTTTCTTGAATCTTTCCAAAGTATTCAATTTAGTTTTCATAGCAGGAGCCATTGTTTATAGACTAGGTAATTGAATTTAGTAATTCAACTTAGTAACAGTCAACTGGCATCCTGGAAACAAACAAGGCTGACTTTGGTTAAGCACTGAACTGAAATGCAGGATGAGGAGTATGTGTGGGGGGGGGTGGGGGGGGTATTAGACAGGGACCTGCCAGCCACGAGTGCTCAGCCTTGACTGCAATGAGAAGTCAGTATGTTCTTTAGAGGGAACAGAAACCGTTGGCTAATCCTATGAATCAATAAAGTGCAGGTGCCTTGTTAGGGCATTCAATATATGCACAATTAGGATACAATTAGGATACCACGGTGCCTTGTGAAATATAAGGTCAGGGGTGTAACTGGGACTCAGGCAGAAGCCAGACCCACTGCCTACACAAAGCACTGGAGAAAACCTAGAAAGTTCCTGTTGGGGAGAAGTGGCATGGCCACAGTTAACCAGCTCCTGCTCGTGGATCATGACTTACGGGTATCTTACCACTGATGAAATCTCTGCACCATCTAGCTCACTAAAGAGAATATGACTACCACTAACAGGTTCTGGGTTCAATCTCCTTTTTTTTTAATATTGGAAAATTAAGTCTAAGACTTAAATTTTTTGGCTTCACTTTCAAAGTATCAGGAAAGGACTTTTAGTTAGTAGGAGACCATCTTGGTCCAAAACCTATTTGTATTGGGAATGTCAGTTTGTTTAGTATGAACATAGCTGCTCTTTGTAACTATATAAACGTGAGAAAGATATACAGACCTTGGAACAAAAAGCGAGTGCCCCTCTCAGATAAACTGTCTCTAACAATGGGAAAAAGAGAAAAAATCACAGGGAGACTGAGTTTAAATAAGAGAATTCATACTAGTATTCCAGACAGCAAAAGCCTGAGACCCAGAGGCTTAAAAATAAGCAAACAGAAAGGAAAGCCAGACAAGATCACACTGAAGGCTTTAGGACATGCTAAGAATTGTGACAGGTTAATTTGAGTAAAATATGTAGCCACTGAACAGTTTTAAGCAGAGGTATGACTTTATTCCTATTAAAGTTTTAAAAAATCATCTTGAATGCAGTTTTCAAATGGTTTTCATGAAGACTCACAGTCTTCATGAAATCAGTTAAGACAATAAGGGTGGGAGACAGAAATCTTGTAATTATATTTCAAGCATAATTATAATAGAAAATATATGTGGCAAAAATGTACTGGTTATATTTGCAAAGATACTTTGTGGAATTGTAATCAAATTAAGGGAAAGCATCTTAAGTGAGATTTTGTTCTATTTATTGGATAACTGTGAAGAGATGGCTTTTAATAGAATAGATCGAGACAATTGTCTGTCATCAGATCTACAGGGATTCTCCTGAGGGTCTCACCTTTGAAACTTATGAAATCCTGGTTCTGCCTGAATCAGTCTTCCCAAACAGTGTCCACTGCTGTACCAATCTTTAGCAGTCCTACATGCTAGGGATGTTTGAGGACTAAAGATAGACTGTTATTTGGCAAGATTTAACTTCTACTATGAAGAAATTGGTATTGTCCTCTCTTATTCTAGCATAACGTTTCAGAGCTTTTGTTTTTGAAGTCTTGCAGACCTGAAAATAAACTTTGAAATAATCCTTCAATGTTTGAGGCCTTAATTTCATCATATTTAAAATAGGGTATCATAACCTATATTATGGAGATGACCTATATTATGGAGTTATTTTGAGGTCTAACTCTTTAAGTGCCTCATTTAATATCTACTTCATAAAAAGCTCTCAATAAATGGTAGTTGTACTTAATTCTGGGATTAAGCTTCAATAGCAAAAGTAGACGATTTACAATATAAGATAGTCAGTAGTAATAGGATGAGCAAAATTTTTTTTGCCTGTACTTCTATTGTATTTAACCAACCTACAAACTAAAGCTTAATGGACAGTGAAACTGCTATCAGCAGAAACAAAAGTAGGTTTGGGATCAGGTTTCCCAATGGACATCATTCTCTTCTTAGACCGATTTCAAAGGATGGAATAGAAATTCAAATTACTTTAAGAAAAAGTGAGATGATTTTAATAATACCTGTAGACTGGTGTAGAACAGAAAACGTATTACAAAATGCAGCAATTCTACACAATGGCTACCCTCTCCTCTCCTCTCTGGAGCCACAGGAAGCCTCTGCATTTTGCTTCTACATGGCCACTCATCTATCTTATTGTCACTCCCTACTGCCTTGTTTTCTCTGCAAACTTGCAGTCTCTCTTCACTCATAACTTCAGTTTTCTCTAGATCTTCTCTTATTATTGTTCCTACTGCTATTGCCAATTAGCAAATTTTTCATGTATTTTTCGTTCAACTGACTGCAAGTTGGACTGTTTCATACCAGAATGCAATGACCATAAGCCAGAACACAGGAGGTAATCGTACAACGTATGTTCACTGCTTCGTGGCCTCTCGATGGTTAACTAACATCTACGAACACCTATGTTTTGAAGAAGCCCTAATTATGGAGAGAAATATCATCCAGTGGAAGCCTATGTCGAATCAAGCTCATTTCAAAGCCATGTACTAAAGCTAGCAAGTGTTGTTCATTATCAATTTTTCTTTACCATCAACTACTGTTAGTAATGCCTGAAATAGTATCACCACCAATTTGCTTATAATGTACAGACATAATGAGCAAGTTACCTAAAAATATTAAATCATAGGTAAAGAAAGTTTAGCCAATTGGGGAGGGACTGTATAGCTATTTAAAATTTAAATCAGATTATAGTCACTTAAACTGTAAGATCTGAGTTTTGTTGGCTTATCCTAGCTGTCAGAAGTCAAAGTTATTATTCTCCCTCCTTTTTACCTCTCCTAAGTCTAACATCTCCCTTTATAATTCTAAAGGGCCCCAAGAAGGCTCTCAAAGGCATTTGGGTAAGAGCTGTATCCCTACAGAAATTCCCGTCTATCTTTATTCCTCCTTAGCAGCTTTTTGATTAATATTTGCTGCCCATAAATCTCTCTAGAGAGGTACATCACCTCTGATATTCTTCTTGAGCTTCCTGGGAAAACACCTTTCCTGAAATTCTGCTGCTTGGCGTATCACAGAATTGCAAACCCTCCAAATGCCAAAACTAATAATAAAAGGTGCTTCTTTTATTCTTATATTTAGCACACCTTTTTTGAACCTTTATTAAGTTCCGGAACTGTGCGAAGCAGAGAGGATACAGCAATAAGCAAGACACTTATGATATTTGCTTTGAGGAGGTTATAATCTAGAAGAAAAGAAAGAAAATTGTAAAGTTCCTGCTATGCTCACACACATTAGAATGGCTACTTAAAAAGAGAAAAAAAAAATATTGGGGAGGATGTGGAGACATTGGAACACTTGTGCCCTGTTGGTGGGAATGTAAAATGATGCAGCTATGGAAAACAGTATACGGGTACCTCCAAAAATTAAAAATAGAATTATCATATAATCCAGTAAGTTTATTTGTGGTTATACGTTCAAAAGAATTGAAGTCAGGATCTTGAAGAGATATTTGTTCACTCAATGTTCATAGCAGCATTATTCACAAAATCCAAAAGGTGTCCATTAGCCAAAACAGCAACTCAATGTCCGCTGATGGGTGAAGGGGTAAACAAAATATGGTCTATACATACAACACAATATTATTCAATTTTAAAAAGTAAGGAAATTCTGAAATATACTGCTACATGAGTGAACCTTAAAATCATTATGCTAAGTGAAACAAGTCAGTCACAAAAGATAATATTGTATAATTCCACTTTTATGAGGTACCTAGCATAGTCAAGTTCATAAATACAGAGAATAGAATAGTGGCTACCGGGGGTTAAGGGCAGGAATAAATGGGGAGTTGGTGTTTAATGGATATAGAGTTTCAGTTTTGCAAGATGAAAAGCAATATGGTGATTGGTTGCACAAACTTGTGAATGTAGTTAACATTACTGAAGTGTACACTTAAAAGTGGTTAAGATGTTAAATTTTATGCTATGTGTATTTTATAACAATCATTATTACTATTATAATTATTTGGAAAAGGTCCCTGCTATAATATGTTTCTGGAGCCCTATAGAATTCCTTGTTGTGATGCAAACAACGTTACCCACCCCAGCTACAGCTCACACGTGGGCCAGATCTCTCAAACACCATATTCAAAACAGCTTTTATGTGAAACACTTTTAGAAGATTCAAAGCTAGTTCCCAAACACCCTTATCCAGTCTCATTTTCTCTTTGCTTTGGGCAAAAACCTCTTTCGTTTCAACTTCTTACCAAATTTCTGCTGCTGATGAAATCTTGCAAATGGATGCCAGGTAAGGCCAGAAGGGAGGAAGAGTTTTGATAGCCTCACATGCTCAACTGCCCTGCACTGAGTGGAGCCAAATATGTTATTACCCTAAATTGCCCATTCTCTTCCTAACACTTTGGCAAAGCAGTCATCAATATAGAATTTCACATGAAGAAGTGAGCCACATATAAGAAGCCACTGTCCTCATTTTATATTCAGACCTTGTGTAAATGCAATGTCAGTCAAAATGAAATTTAAAAATTCGCTTAATTCATGACAGTATCATAACATGTTAAGGCCAGTATTCATTAAGAATTTACAATGGACTAAGCAGTAATATAAATTGATACATCTATTTACTCACTTAATCTTCACAACAACGCTATGTGCTGGTACTAGAATGAGTTACATTGTGAAAATGAGAAAAAAGTTCCAGAGACATCAGAAAACTTGCCCAATATCACACATGAATGGTGGACTGTAATTTTCACCTCAGCAAATTGGTTCGAGAACAAGCAATCTTAATGATTATTCTATACTACTGGGTGAAGAAAGTAAGATCCACAGAGGCGAAATGATTTCTGAGGATTATACAACCATGTAATAGAAGAGCCAGACCTCTTATCCCCAGTCCAGTGACTTTCTTCCCTTTTTAATATCAAACCGACCAAAGTAACCATTTTGTAATCTCTCAGCAAGACAAAGTATTCCTGTTGACTCTGCTACGAGAGTCTTCCTGCTTGTCATAGAACGGGAAGTTATAGCAGAACAGAGGATGGACCTTAGCAATCAGCCATTCTACCCCTTTGTCATATTATCCTTTTCCTCTTCATGTTGGTCAAATTATAATACTGATTTATTAATTTCACTCTAGTTAATTCAAGAGTTTATAATTAGATGCAAACACCATTTTTCTTTCTTTTGCTCTAAATATGATCACTATTTAGACAAAGATCTTAAATGGTACAGTTAAATTAAAGCACAGCTAATATATAATTTTAATAACATTAAGTTAAAATATGTTTATTTTAATATTATACATTAATTCTTTTCCTGCATGCTAACTACGGAACACCATAATGTATTTCTGATGTGTTCCAGAGATTTGCTTGGGTGTGATATTCCTGAACTCTAAACTTTTTCCTCTTCTCTTTGTATTAGATAACCTTTTTTTTTTCCACTTAGTGGCTAATAGATTAGATTTTTGAGAAAACTGTTACACAGAAATGAATTTAGAATAAATGAGAATACATTAAGCAAAAAGAAAAGATCCAGTATAAATACAAGTTACTCATTCATCACTGTCATTTATTAACTGGTGCAACCACACTGATGATGGTTTGGCACTTTTCCTTCTCCTAAACACTAAGAAACTATCTGGTTTTATTGAACACATCAAATGTCACCAAAAGTATAAATCATATTGCTCTTAGAGCTACTAACACTTTGATAACGTTGTATAGAACACAAAGTATTTTTGTTTTGTTTTTTACTGTGTATAAATATGCAAAGAAAAAAATCTTGACAAAGACTTCGTTTTTATTTGTAAGTGAACAACTGCCTTAAGTCTCTTAGAGCCTACCAAAACAAAATCAGGACTCTGTAATTTGAAATCTGATCACAGTTGTGTTTACATGTCACATTCCAGTGTAATCAATAGTCAACAAACTATTCTGAAATGATAGCAACCATTAGAGTTGTCTAAGCAATTCTTATTTTCTCTCAAATCGATTTACTAATAGAGGAAAAAGCAGAGAAGAAGGCTACTTCAAGTTTTTAATTTTTGTTGTTGTTGTTGTTGTTATTCTCACAGGAGAATAGTACAAAGGTGAAGCAATGTAAGCTGGTCATAAAATGTTCCAACCAAAAAATAAAAAAATTCAGCATGAAGAAGATCACTTTTTTTCTGAGTTAAAGGGAATAATATAAACTTGTGTTCTCTCAGGGTTGGGGCCAAGGCTCCAATTCTATCAGTATTGGAAGAAAATGATGATAGTTCAAGAGTCAAATTGGTTTCTATTATAAAAGCAGTAGATCATTCTGTGATTAATGTCTGAAGCCACTAAATCTTACCTCTACTTCTATTTGGTAACCTTAAAAATACCCTGGTGTCTGGTAACTATCTATCTACCAGGCTATGTGAAGTTCTCTAATGTTCTACAAAAATAGAGACATAGGTGTGAGATAAATTTTAAGTAATTTGAGTTATGACTTAATTTTTAGGTAAGAAATCTAAAATTGTGGTTTCCATTACCTTGTTATCTGGGTAGGGAAGTGAGATAATTAAACTCAATCAGGAGAATATATACATTTTGGGTTTTCTCTATTTATCTTGATGGGCTAGTGTCCTTATACCCACTCACCTTCCTCCTCTTTGAATACAAGACTAGTCCCCACACTTACATGGTTCTTTACATTGCTTGGAAATTTTATCGTGGCCATTGAACAAGCTGCAGTAGGGCGCACAAGGAAAAAAAGTCTCATGATGTTGGCCCAAATAGATGGATGTTCCAATTAATTAACTAACCTTACTCTATTCAGTCCCTGGCTCATGTAAGGAATCTATCACACCGAGACTAAAGAGTTCAAAATGAAGAGGATGGCACTCATGCCAGAACAATGAAGGCAACAACAGTGATGTTCCAGATTTATCTAAATAGAAATAGCATTAATGGAGTCCAGAAACACTAAAGTAGGAATATGGCTGAGATTGGAGCAGGGCATACTACAAACAGCTTTATTAGTAGGGATATGTGTCTTACAGATTACCACATACAAACTATTATGCACACGCACTGAGGCCTCAGTCAATATTGCTTCAGCATGTTAATGATTTTAATTCACAGTTGATCAATGTTTCAGTGTTGTAGGAGAATTCTAACTAACTTCCTAGCCAAGAAATAATCTGTACCTGCTTCTTTTGTTCAAAAACAAGAAATTTCAAGACACTAAATACGGTTTTAAAATACTCAAGCCTATTTAAATGAATCAGCACTAATAAATTTGGGAATTTTGTATGGTGGACATGTACTTGTTTTTAATGTAGAGGACAAGATCCATAATTTTAGATGATTGTGGGTTTGTTGTTGTTGTTGTTTGTTTAATTGGGTTTTGTTTTTCCCCAGATTACCCTTTAGTTGTTAGATCCATTTAAACACTGACATGTAGTAAGTCAAAAGTATCTAGCAGAGAAGAACTTTTAGAAAAATTTGGGAACTGTTTGGGGGCTAAGGGTAAGCATACTTAAGCTAGATAGTCTACGTTAGCTCATACAACCTTTTCAACTATATCAATACAGGTTATAAAAGAAACAAGTGGCATACACAAATTATGACAATTGTGACAAATCATGACAAGGAGGATTTTGTAAAGGGATAACATACAAAATTTCAGGCACAAGGAAAACCACAAAGTACGGTACAACAACCTATGATTAGTAAGAGTGGAACACCATTCCAACCCAGTGGTCTGAAGAAGGAAGGAGTTCATTTGAAAAGCCATGGTGGAGAGTTCACCTTAAGGAGTTGAAATCTTTCATCAAAAGACTCAGTTGGATCCTGGCTGCACCATAGGGAGGGAACTAGTAATAAGTTCTAGTAATAAGAAGTAGTAATAAGTAATCACTCTCCTCTTCCAATGTATTACCTGAGCTCCCCAAAGTCTAACCCCTCTAGAAACCTGAGGGAGGAAACCTATTAAAATAATCCAAATAGGGCCGGGCGCGGTGGCTCACGCCTGTAATCCTAGCACTCTGGGAGGCCGAGGTGGGTGGATCGTTTGAGCTCAGGAGTTCGAGACCAGCCTGAGCAAGAGCGAGACCCCACCTCTACTAAAAATAGAAAGAAATTATATGGACAGCTAAAAATATATATAGAAAAAATTAGCCGGGCATGGTGGCGCATGCCTGTAGTCCCAGCTACTCAGGAGGCTGAGGCAGGAGGATCGCTTGAGCTCAGGAGTTTGAGGTTGCTGTGAGCTAGGCTGACGCCACGGCACTCACTCTAGCCTGGGCAACAGAGTGAGACTCTGTCTCAAAAAAAAAAAAAAAAAAAAAAAAATAATCCAAATAGGTCATCGTCCTGGGACACGGTACAGATGGAGAGGGCTGGGAGAGAGAAGAAAAGAAAACATTCAACCCATAAATCAGAACACAAAGTCACCCTTTCAAACCTAATGAACATGTGACCATTTATTTAAAACCAAGCGGTTTTAAAGTGTGTCAATTCTGCCTTTCATTCCTGAGAAGCGAGTTAATTTGAAAAAGATGAGGATACTTTAATGTACAAAATATCCATTCCATATAAGCTGTTTAAGGAGTATATTTGAGGGGCTAAGCAAACAAGTTTTGGGGCCAAGCTGTCTAGGCTTGAATCCTACGTCAACTCTTTGTGTGACATTGGACAAATCAAGTTCTCTATATATCAATTTCTTCATCTCTTTAGTGAGAGTGTTACAGTTCCTAATGCAGAGAAATGTTTTGAGCATTTAAGGAGATAGTAAATGTAAATGCAATGTGCAGAATTAAAAGAAAACCTCAAGAAATAGCAACTCCTATTACCAGGATCATTTTTAGACAAGTTAGCAATGAGTACTAAAGATGAGCTCTACCAATCCAGAATCTCAAAGCTTTCTCCTCCTGATTTTCTTATAGGTTAGTTTCGACTGAAGAATCACTGCAGGTGAAAATGCAAGGATGAACTCAGCATGGTTCATCATGAGCTGCTTCTTGGTGCAAGTTGGAATTAACAAAGATTTCTGGGGGATTTTCTTTCTGCAGAAAATGTTAACGGCAGGCAGAGGCAAAGCCAAGATAGGTCTATTTCTGCTGAGTGTAAACCCCCTGGAAGAATAAGCAGCAGGAATCTGCAAATGCACCCTATCATGGCTTTGATGAAAGCACTGCACTGTCACCCCCTTCTGGAATCACATGGTGCCATTTTTCAAATTCTGAAAAGAGCACCACAAGAGGTCAACACAGAAACAACCATCCCTCATAAATCTTTGCTCTTTTATTCAGTTAATCAAAAAAAAGCCTACAGAACAGGCGGATTATCTGTTCATGGTTTACTCCATAGCTTATAAGGTTTGTGAAAAAAATTGCCAGTTCACAAATTGCATGCTGTCCAAAGCCCCTGCTGGCTGTCACGTCTTCCTGAAGAGGCAAGCGTATTTGTCATTGAGCAGGGTGCCTTCCAAGTACACCTTTTAGAAGCCGGGATTTTAAAAGTAGACTCTCTTACAAGAAAGATCCAGAAATTTGAATGAAGTATGTTTCCAATAACTTAATTTTCTGACTGGCTTGATTTTGCAATACAACCTAACATTGTAGGATAATTAATATTTCCACAGCTGTGCTTTATATGACTGAAATCTACCCTAATAATATTTCAAAAAAGCTTTTATTCTTATTAATCCAGAGTAACATGAGCAGAACAGAAAATACAATAAAAGATAATTGCACAGTGATTTGTACTTCCTATGAATCCCCCATATCTAACCATAGCACTAATAGATTTTCTGGAAAGTATAAATATCTTATTTAACATCCTATAACAGTATCCTATAAAGATTCATTTTTGGTTAACAAAATTACTCATTTATACCCTAAAATTGTTAAGAGGTTAATGTATTAGTTTTTTAGTGCTTCCATAACAAAATAACACAGACTGTGTGGCTTTGACAACAGAAATTAATTTTCTCACAATTATGAAGGCTTTATCAAGGAGTTATCAGGCTTGTTTCTTTTAAAATCTCTCTTCCTGACCTGTAAACACTGTCTTCTTTCTGTGTCTTCAGCATGGTCTCCTTTCTGTGTTCTAATCTATTCTTATAACCAGTCATGTTGAATTAGGGCTCACCCTCCTGATCTCATTTACCCTTATTTATTTAAACACTATGTTCAAACAGTTACATTCTGAGGTACAGGGTTTAGGACTTCAATGTGTGAATTTGGGGGGATATATTTCTCTAAACATTCAGCCCATAATAATTATTCTATGAGATGGTTAAAATATACTCTGAAGTCACCAATATCAAACTTGATATGCAGATGTTGGCCACAGTTGAATTTATGAAACACAAAACACAATATGGCCAATATTATTGTCAGTCTTTGCATTGGCTCTTCCAGCTGATTGGAATGCTTTCCCCAGACAGTTCCAGGCTAACAGTTTCACCCCCTTCCCTCTCTAAGTCTTTACTGACCTCTTCTCAGTGAGATATTTCCTGACTTATAATTGGACACCCCCCCCCCCAGTGCTCTCCATCACCCTTTCCTTCTCTAATGTTCTACAAAACATTTATTGCCTATCAAATACCTTATATTTTAATTATGTTTTTCATTATTTCTTCCCATCAGTGAAATTTTAAGCTCTGTGAGCACAGGGGTGTTTTGCCCAATACATTTACTATAATATCACAGCACTTGGCATATAGTAAGATATTAGTAAATATTTGTTGAGTTAATGTAAGATGGTTTCATAAATGACTTTTTTTGTTGTATAAGAATACAAAGTAAGTTATTCTCTTGAACTGAGTCTTCTAAGCACTAGTGATATCTTAATATTATATGTATAATGTTTTTGTGGCTATGAATGCAGCTATGCTGTATATTTCCAGACTTCTTTAGCAAGCAAAGAACCTTGTACCAACATGGTGCTGAAAATTCCAAGCACACTCACTTGAAGCAGATACTGATTTAAAGCACCTTGGAGTGCTTTAATGTACCCTGGAGTGTAGAAGAAGAAAGTACAATGACTGTAATATTTGTGAAGAGCAATATTGAGGTCTAAAACTAGGGTCAATGACTAGATGGATAAGATTAGGTTGGTTGATGAGAAATTAATTCCAGATTAACGATTCAGGGTTAGGCTGCTTGACGCACAATGGTGCCATTCTAAGCTATTAAACAGGGTAATGGCTTGAGAAATGAAAAAAATGAATACAATATAAACCAAAGAAGGTAAAGACAGTGAAATGAAGGCTTTGGAACAATGAACATTTACATTAGCTGTCCTTAGGTTGCTTAGGAGACTTGTTGATTTGTATAAAAAGTATTGGAAAGAAGGGAGGTTGAGTTCAGCCCATCCATCTTTGTTTTGAGAGTAGCATAGGACTCATAGTACATACTTAATTAGAATTTAATAATGTGAAGAAAAACAATTTTCTTTCATAAAAATATACATTTAAATGATCAATGTGATTGAATTGTAGTTGATAATATGAGTTCAAATTATAAAGGAAGCAGCTTGGTTTTGTGGAAGGATAAAAGAAGATTAGAGAACTGAATTCTAGACCTAACCTTAACACATTCTAATTTTTACAATATTTTGAGGTCTCGGCATAGATTATTTATCATAGAAGCTTCAACAATACGGGATATAATTTTGTGTGTGTGTGCATGTGCCTGGGTGTGTTTCTCCCATCATGATTTTCTACTGAACCTTAGGGAACTGCTTTTTGTTATCTCTTAATGATACCTCAAGCCATTTTAGTCACTGCACTCATTTTTTTGGTTTCTAAAACTTACCCCTGCCCAATTTAAGTGGGAAACTTAACATCCCAAACTTTAAACTTTACTCTTGGTTACTGATAGATATAAAGTAAAGAGGAGATTTCGAGCTGCTCCTTTATTTCTCTCTTTAACCCGTCTGTGTCTAGAAACAGAAAGATGGGGGAAAAGGCACCAGCATCTCTTTATTTAAAGGTCACAGGTGTAAAAGCCCTTCTTGCTTGTCCACGCTGCTTCTCTAACTCTTGCCAGCACCACTGTCCTCCATGTATCAAGCATCTCAATACTGGCCATCTTTGGGGCATATGTATGAGATTTTTGGAGAGTCCTAAGGTGGTTTATTCCAAGTCTTTTGTGGCTGGCACCTCCTCACCTAGTGAAAAGCTCTCTTGAAAGGAATGCCCACAGGAAAATTTAAGCCCAGTTATCTTCCAATATGTGTGCTCAGTGCACTGTAGTTTCCATGTCAAATCCTAGCCTCTCCTTAACTCTCATTCACTGTTCACACAAGTACAGGGGCAAATCCACAATTTTATTGCTCAATTGTATATACCTATGAAACAGATTCTTTTGAACTCTGTTCTCATTTAAGTTTGAAGGGACAAAATATGGGCCTGTCTATCAAGAAATGGTAGAATATTACCTCTCATTACAAATCCTGAACTCACAAAAATATGGAGAATGCCTTACTCAGAAATAATGTACTGTAAAGTTGCTAAAGATTAAGTTTCTGGACCCTTTATTTGCAAAAGCCCTGCCATATGACCTAACAATATATTCACAGAATTATGAGATTTATAAATATGCAAATGTAAATGTATTTGTATATTTGTATGTGGATCTCCAAAATTATATGACTTTCAGGCTCCATAAAACTTGGGCCCACCCCACATCCTACTCTAACTTCTTTCCACTCCAGTTTTCTGCTCTTATGCATTGGGTGGGGGTTGAACTTAGTGGTCATTCTTCAATTATAGGTGTCTTTAGAAAGTAGGAAACTTTATTATTGAGCAGTCCCCAGTGTGGACCCAAGTATCAACCCCAAGGCAAAAAGAAAAGTTATATTCAACCTTAGTTTCAACAACATGGGATCTTAATCTTTCTAGAAGTTAGATTTTGATTTTGAAAATGATGAAACTGGTTAGATGACCTCTAAAATAGCTCTAGTTCTGACAATCTGAGGTAGGAAAGCAGGGTCTTATGCGTATGCAGAAGTGTGAATGAAGAATAGTTGATGCTACAGTGACAAGAGAAAATGAGATGATGGTATTTCAACTCCTTCTATGTCTCCTTAGTCTATGAAGCCTCATCCAATTTTCTGTTCTGATCTAACTTGAACCTTATGATCAATATCTCAAATGACATTATCATCGGCATCCTTGTTTCTCTTGTTTTCTATTCTTTCTTGATCAGACTTAGTAGCATCTAGTTCTACACAACTTATTCCACAGCCCTGCTCCTAAATTGAAGCAGGGTACTGCCTTGCTGGAGTGGGTAGTCATTAATTGGATAAGTATTTGTGTCACACAGACCTGGGTTCAAATTTTGCCTATATCACATGTAGCTGTATGACATTGGAAAGTAAAATATCTCCATGATCCCCAGTTTCCCTCTATCTAAGGTAATAACATCTATCTCAGATGGTTCTGATGAGAATTAAACCTGTTGGTATCTATACAGAACTAAGCTCAGTACATGACACAAAATACATATTCAATGAATGACAACCTAAAATGCTAAATGGCACCATGTGTATGAATTCCACCATCAACTGATCTTTGAAAATTTCACTAGTGTTCCTTTAGTTTTTTAGTCCTGGAACTTTCCTTTATCCTAGGACATCTGTTAACACTCCTACCATCTCTTCATACCTCCTACTAACCAGCACTCTAATTCTCAACAAGGAACCTTTCTTTTGTACTTCACTGAGAAAATAGATATCATTAAGCAAAACATGAACTTCTTCAATTCCCCCACTCCTCCTAAAACCTATGCATTTCTACCTTCACCATTCTAATAATTTCTTTTAGTACCAAAGGAAAAATTTTTCTCTTAAAACTTTTACCTTATTTCTTCTTTGAATCACTGATCCATCAAATTTTTCCTCTACCTTATGCGTTTTCGTTCTTGCTTTTCCACTCACTCCCTATACCTTACGGATGTGTTTAATCCCCTGCTACTATTACTATTACTACTACTAGTGGCCTTGCCTTTCCTTCAATTGCCTTGAATTATTTATATAATAATAAGCTATCCACGTTATGACAATATCAAAATACAATAGTAAAGTGAGAATCCCTAGAGGTTTGAAGACAAAGATATAAGACACCTGTGCTGGTCTTACAATGGCTACACATTTTTTATACTCTTCTCTTTAAGAGGTGGAGTCTAATTTCCTTCCCCCTGAATGTGGGCTGGAGTTATTGACTCATTTCTAACTAATACAATAAAGCAAGATGACAGTTTGTCACTTTAGAGAGACTAGGTCATAAAAGGTTCTCTACCTCTCTCACCCTATCTTTTAAATCACTTATTTTGGGTGGGCGCTTGGTGCCATGTCATGAACATTCTTAAGAGAGGTTCACATTGAAAGGAGCGAAGGGCTACAGAGAGGCTCATTTGCTGAGAAATCGAGGCCTTCTGCCAAGAGCATGGGAATCTCCAGACTTAATCAAGGCTTCGGATGACTTCAGGCCCTGCTGACATGGTGCCGGCAGCCTCATGAGAACCTGATCCCACAGCACTCAGCAAAGAGCTCCTGAGTTCCTGACCCTCAGAAACTGCCAAAACTGTCAGATTAATTTTTGTTTTTAATTTAGGCACTAAATTTTGGGATAATATGTGACACATCACCTAATAATCTAGCGAGGTGATCTAGGGTTCACAGTCATTATGTTCCTTATGTTATTCTTGAGAAAAGAAGTTTTTGCAAATATGACTTTTTTGCAAACCAATCCATGATTAACAGTTGACAATGCTAGAACATAAATGATCATTTGTCAATTTTTGAGTGCCCTTGCAATTTTTCAGTTTCATGAAGAACCTTTTTTATAGAACCTCAAGAGCAGTCTCAAACTTTGTTAACACTCTGATGATTTAAGCTATATTCAGGAGATTTCTAAAAAGATCCCAGGAAGTTTTATTTCATTTCAGAATATCAGTTATACACGAGAGGTCATAAAACATGAAATTAGAGATTCCATGAGCCCTTGGACACTACAACATTAGAGGTTGAAGCAGAAGAGGAGGATCCAGCAAAGAAATCTGAGAAGGACTGTTCAGTAATGTATGAGGAAAACCAAAAGTGAAGGGTTCTCCAAAGCCGGATTTATAACCTCTGACACAGACCAAACAGTCCATAGTAAGTGCTCAATAAATGTTAAGTGTGTAAATTGTTTTCTACCTATTGGCCATTTTCTAACTTAGAGACAGCTTACTCTTTCATCCAACCACAGTACAGTAATAATATTCATACCTCTATATTTCTCCATCTCTAATGCACACAGAGGACAGGTAGAAGATCCATAGCAGGCCCATCACAGATATGAATTAGGCATTGGAGGGAGTGTTATGCATAAATTCATAGAGGACAGACAAAGGAAGAGAGGATATATGAAAATCATGCTGTCAAATGTGACATTTATGGTTAGCTTTGTTAAGTTTGGGTAAGAAAGTTGACATTATTGTTCAAATCATGTTTGGAGGTTATAAGCAGAATTAATTTTCTTGTTTCCTTTGCATGTTTTCCCTTTAATAATGAGAGTAGAATTATATTCATTCAGGCAAAACAGTAACCACCATAATTGCTTTTAGGGTTTTGTTTTGTTTTGTTTGGCCATGTAAATTCTGGATGTAGCTATGCCCATGAAGAAGAATTCAAGTAGTCTGTTTGAACATTTACCACCCTGATGACAAATGGTGCTTTAGGTACAGCATTTCAATTTTGGTGCTGTGGATAGGAATGTAATAAATCAAATATTTATATGCTGTTCATTTTTGACAAAGCCTATTCTGGAGGGACACAGAAAAAAACACATATTTTATAAGGAGAAAAGCCTAGATAAAAAATGCTGGTCATATAATTTACTGCAGTTTAGAGTTTACTACTGCTATTAATGGGCATCCTCTATTAGATAGTATATTGAGATAGTATTAGACAGGTGACTAGATGAGAAGGATTTATGAAATCAGCTAAGGAGAGATAAAACTTGGGTTACAATGAAGACATATAAGTCAGAGAAATTGAGGAGTAGATAGAAATAGCATTAGAAAATATATCAAGGTCAAGCAATTCATACTGTAGAATTGAGTGAATCAAGCCAGCTGATCTGTAACTGTCAGAATATTCCAGACATGACGGTAGTGATAAGTCAGGACAATCCATTCAGAATATATTATTATATTTGCCTTATAGAGATTATAAATTTTATGTAATTATATGCTAGATTATATAATGTAATCTAGTTAAAATGATTTTAATTAAAAGGCTAGAAAACTCAGAGTAACTTCAAAGAATGACATTAAAAGAGTAGCTATCATTCAAATTCAGAAAAAAACCTTAATCTTTTGTATTAGTAAGTAATTATGGGGAACTAGAGGTGGGGATCAAATAATTCAGATTTGTTTATAATAATCTTCTTGATGGCTTCCAGATCTTCTATCTTTCTGCCCCTTCTACCTATCTAATGAATTGATTCCATATGAAATATGGCTTTAATTATGTTATCTCTCTTTGCAATTCCTGCTATTTAGAAACATTTAGTAACTCCACTCCAAGGAATAAATCACAAACACTTTGGCATGGCGTTGAAAGCTGACAACACCTGTCTCCATTGGACAGACAAATCATTTATTACTCCTCAGTGAGACTTCTTGGATCCAGGAGATGGCTTGGAGCTGTCTTTCTAATTACAGCCTCTTGGGTTTCTTATCCCTTAATCTTCTCTTCAACTGACTTGGCTCCCCACATTCCACCAGCAGTGCTTAATTTCTCTTCCCTCCAACTCAAGTCCACCTTCTCCCTAATGGTTTCCTAGACCACAGAAGCACGTAAGTGAAATCTCATTTCCTATGATTGCAATTTTTTTCAGGAAGTCATGATTCTTATTTTTTATGTGACAACTACAAGGCCCAAATATTATGAGTGCAAGGAATGTAAATTAATAATGATGAATTAATTTATATGTGATGCTAAAAAGACTCATTTAACCAGTTTTGATGTCTCATTGCTAAAAATATTAGTATAGTCTTTAATCAATAATTAAAATGGATGAGTATAAAAACATATAAATACCTGAAACATTTTAATTTAACATAACATGTAAAATGCATATCCATTCACCAATTATTTTTAATGTAGGACCAAAATCATTTATTTAAATGTTTAAAGTTCTGAACTATCTTCCTTGCATAAACTATAATCTAATGTGTGAATTTCAGCTTGAGTTTCTTCAAAGTAAGCTGAAATTTAAGACAGTTGCTAAGCAATGTGATTGTAGAATATCTCCATATTTTTGTGATTTCTCTTTTTCTTTTTTTTTTTTGCAATTTTCTGACTATACATAGTTCAGCATATTTTCTTTTCCTCTCATTTTCATCAAATTTATCCTAAGCATTCAACTTCGTTTTCATACAACCATCAACACTTCATCTTTCACACTCATATTTCTGAACATGCATACTTAAAGTTTATGATTGCAATGACAATGTTAATTGGAATAAATGAGTTTGAGAATGAATGGTTTTTGTTAAAGATTCAAGTCAGACAGTAAAAACACACTGGCATTAGGTAGGACTTCAGTATGCTATGGGCATCCATCTGCATTAGTAACTGATTAACAAGTTGATTAACTAGAAGTTAGCTAAGATTTTTTTATGATTAAAAAATACAGATGCTCTTTGACTACTGTGGGGTTACAACCCAACAAATCCATCATGGATTGAAAATATCATAATTCAGAAATGCACTTAATATTTCTAATCTACCCAACATCTTAGCTTAATCTAGCCTACCTTAAATGTGCTCAGAACACTTACGTTAGACTACAGTTAGGCAAAATTATCTAACACAAAGCTTATTTTATAATATTGACCATCTCATGTCATTTATTGACCATTGTACTGAAAGTAAAAACAGAATGGTTTTGAGTATTCATAGTTTCTACTGAATGCTTATTGCTTTCACCCCACCAAAAAGTTGAAAAATTCTAGCTGAGGACTGTCTGTACTCAATAAATATAAATTGAGCAATTGGAGTTGGAGACTTTGACTATGGGTCAGCAGTTGCTGGAAGAGAGGGTATATGGGAGTTAGAGACACAGGAATGAGTGGACCTAAACGCCAACATCAAACGCATTACAATTGCTCTGGTGGGTTGTGGGATCCAGAGAAACAGCACCAAGAGAAGTAAAACATAGTTCCTAGTCATGAGGCACATGAACCACACACATGCACTGAAGCTGCGGTCATTGTTCCAAGACTGTCTCCCATCCTTTGGGCAGAACCTTTTTGCTCTGATTTGTTCCTTTTGGCCTCAAGTCAGATGCTTCTTATCAGTGCTGACGCCCTATTCTATTTCTGCCACCTGTCCTAGTAGGGGTCCAATTACATTAAGGGCAATGAGGGTAATCTAAATGCCAATGGCTACAATGTCTTTCTGATCCTAAAACATGTTGCACAGAACATAGAGATAATAAGCCTCAGTATTTTCCCAGGTCTAAAGTTTCTCGCAGACTACAAGTAAAACTAAGATAATGCAGTCATGAAAATGAATGATTAGTTATCTACATAGATTTTAAAACAGGAGGAAAAGCAGTCTGATAGGATTATTGTGAAGGCTTAAGTTAATCTTTTTGCACATTTCCCCAATTATTTATTTCACGATAAACCCCTCTCAATCTTCTAGGACCTTCTCCCAGAGTGGAATTAGCTACTTGACCGTAGGTGACTCTTATTCTAATTATAATTTACTTCCCTGTGTAAGGATGTGTTTCTTTTTTATTTTTATCTCATCACAAAATCATTGTAATGGGAAGGGAGCCTTACTGCTGAACATTTGAGACTTCTACCTGTTTTATTCTGCCACAGTAGAGCCTCTACTGTATTTGGTACAACACGACTGTGTCTAAAGATCAATGAAATTTTATGGTCACTTTTCCTGATTTTCACAAGGTGTCAGAGATCCATGATTTATGAATTCAAAGATTTTATACTTTCTATTTCCACTAATGTGATGGTTAATTTTATGTGTCCACCTAACTGGGTCACAGGCTGCCCAGATAGTTGGCCAAATATTATTCTGAATGTGTCTATGAGGCTGATTTGGATGAGATTAACATGTGAATTGGTAAACTGAGTAAGGCAGATAGCCCTCCCCAGTGTGGGTGGTCCTCATCCCATCAGTTGAAAACCTGAATAGAACAGAAAGGCTGAGTAAGAGAGAATTCCTCCTATTCAACAGCCTTTGCACTAGAACATTGCTTTTTTTCCTGTGTTAGGACTAAAACTAAAATACCAGCTCTCATTGGGTCTCCAGCCTGTTGGTCTCCAGACTGGAACTACACTGTTAGCCCTCCTGATTCTCAGGCCTCTGGACTTGGATTGGAACTATACCTAGAACTCCAGCTTGCTGGTTCACCATGCAGGTCTTAGGACTTGCCAGCCTCCATAATTACTTCAGCAGATTCCTTACAATAAATCTCTTCATATGTGTATGTGTATGTGTGTGTGTACATATGTATGAGTATACATGCATACTTTATGTATATGTATGTATGTTTGAATATATATGTATATATTATGTATATGTTTGTATACAAACACACACACGCACACACACACACATACCCTGTTGGTTTTGTTTCTCTAGTGAATCTTGATTAATACAACTAAGAAGCCTTTTTATAGTAATATTTCCCCTTTCAGAGGCAGTATCTTTCTTTCTCTGAATTCTTCCTCTGAGTAGTACTGACTAATTGATAAGATGCCTACTCCTATATGTGATAGCCTCTTCAGAAAAATGTCTGAGTTGTACCAACTGCTTTACTTTGCTTTTCTTTGTACCGCAATGATGACTCTCTGATCATGAAATGCTTACCTCAATTTCATGCATTGAAATCCATAAGCAAGCCTTATTCTGCTCAGGTGCTTAGTACAGGTTGCTGGATCAACACATCTTAGTCCTGATAAGCACCCAAGCTCCTACTTATTTTATTTAAAAAAATTCACATAATGGAGAATTAGAAAAAAAATTTATGTGGGATATTTACACTTGAAATATTCTCTTACCCTATAAACACATACACAATCAAACATGAAACCTTGTAATGATTCAACATCTCGTTAGCAAGGGGTGTAAAATGTTACACATGATTATTATATTAAATTTGTCAGTAATTTTATAAAGCAAACCATTACTGTTATAATTTAGAATGCTTCTAAAATAAAACAAAACTCAGCATTTAATGTAACCACGGTTGGATAAGTAGAGAGTGGTTTGTATAATTTTAAAAAATGACAATTTTTACAGAAAAAAATGTCTTAAAGTAGTTATGTGTTCTCTTATATATGGAATGCTAAACACCCTACAATAGATGGAAAGTCCATTATCTGATTCCAATAGTCAAAGCAGATGAGAAGAAAAACCTTAGTACCTCATGGAAATGATGATATAAGTAGCAGCTAATTAGTAATAAAGAGTTCCCAATGAACTTGACAGTAATTACAAGTGTGCAAACCTCTGGGAAATGCTGGGTTCTTACCCAGAGAGTTGCAATAGAATGAAAGTCAGTTCACTTAAAATTCCAATTGTAAATACAAAGAAAACGAGGTTTAAAGATCCTGTGTCCTTGGATATACTACAGTTCAGTATCTGTCACCTTCTTCTATGAGGGCCATAGGTATGTTTTGGCCCTCTGTGTATATTTGGGTCAGTAAAAAGATTCACAAGTCACAACTCAACATTCCTGGCACCTCTGTCTTAACAGGAAGAAGTAAAACATCAAAATGCTCAACTCATGATTAGCACTGAATGAATTTACCATACTTTTTGTTCTTTTCATGAAGTGAGAAATTTACCAGAGCCAATAAGACATAGAGACCATAGCAAGAAATAATAAAGATTATATTATATGAAAATAAAGCAATATTTCTAGTATTTGTAATTGAATGCAGATAAAGTTAAGATTTCATGAAATTGAACATGAAAATATAGCTGCTGAGAAACAGAAATGGCATCTCATAAATACAGTATTTATTTGAAACACCCAAGATCCACTTAAATTTTATCTTCTAATTTCTCATAATAGTATATCATCTTATGAGCATAATTGTCACATTATCTTCAACATAAAATTCAAGAAATATTCACTAAAAGTCCACTATACTAGTATACTAGATAGTTTATTGAGCACTATGTGTTGAAAGATAAATTGAACATGGTACTAGGAAGTATGATGCTAAGAATCTATGAGACAAAGAGATATACACACAAATAAACACTACATACTGTAATATGCAGAAGTACAAGGTATTCAAGAAGCGAGGGGAATAACGAGATCGAAATGATTCTCCTTAGGAGTATCAATGATCACATCCAAGAGTCTGGAAGACTCAGTAGAAATTTCCCAGGCAAATAAAGTTAGAATAAGAATTTCTGGCTAAAAAAATATTGTTTAAATAGGTATGAGGGCATTCAACATCTTATCCTATTCAGGTAAATACAAATAGTTCAATTAAGATAGACTGACAGACATGATCCACCAAGATAGACAGGTGGCATAAGAATATTGCAGAAGCCAGAATGTGAAGGGCCTTGTATTTCATGGTAAGGATTCTGGCCTTTATTCTAGATGAACTGAAGAATTCATTGAAGAATTTAAGCAAAGGAGTCATAACATAAATCAGATTTAAGTTTTATACTGGCTTTAACATGGAGAATGGACTGAACAAGATGGAAGAAGAAGGCACCTGTGCTCGACTGAGTGACATTGTTTATTTACCCATACTTCTTTGGAACAAATCTTTAATCCTTGCCATTTTCCAGGAACTTTGCATATATTAACTCATTAAATTCCCAAAAGATTTGTATGAGTTAATCACTATTAACCCACTCATGTATAAGGATGACATGTATAAAGTTAAATGAGATGTTAAGAATAATGCACATATGACCAGGTGCGATGGCTCAACCTGTAATCCCGGCACTTTGGGAGGCTGAGCTGGAAAGGACGCTTGAGGCCAGGAGTTTGAGTACAGCCTGAGCAAAAGTGAGAACCCATCTCTAAAAAAAAACAGAAAAATTAGCTGGGTGTATGTCAATGCCAGCTAATCAGGAGGATCACTGGAGCCCAAGAGTTTGAGGCTGCAGTGAACTACGATGACACCACTGCACTCTAGCTAGGATGACAGAGGGAGACATTGTCTCAAAAATAAATAAATAAATAAATAAATATAATTAAAATAAAAATAATGCACATTAGACCAGGAATAACTTTAACTTCTATTGTGCTCTTTTTTAGACTTCCACAAAAGTCAAACAGAAAATGTTCGTGTTTGTTAGGTTTTATGTAAGCTAATGGCCCCCATTAATCCATCTGTGCAAGACCACACTTAAAAGGAAAGCCTTTATTTTACTTGCATGGGTAAGATAGGAAAATGTTTTCTCTTTTAACATATTTGATTTCTCATGATTTCATTAAAATAACTAATCTATTGTGTGCAACTGAGGTCTATATATAGTACATATACATACATATACATGTAAATATTAACTGCCATCACCACTACCTCCATCATCACCAGGAACAATCAGACAAACCTTGTAATATTCTGCAACAGATAAGAATAGCAGTGGGATGAGAAAGATTTCAACAGGGGAATTCAGCAATGATTATTTTAAATATGAGCATAATAGCCCTTTTCAATACTTTGACATGATCACTATTTAATGGAAATAATATTTTTTAAAACTTTGGATTATTAGAAACAAATTTTTATTTAAACTTTGTGATTCACATTCTGTATTCTTACTTTATAAAATGGCTTTTGTCCTATTAAACATCTGAATCAAAATGTTTTTACTGTTCATTTTTAAAACCTTAGATGAAAAATGTAAGTCTAATACTGCCTTAAAAACTGATTTTTTAAAAAAATTAGCATGAAATTGTTAAGTAATGGCCAAATTAACACAAATCAGAGTTCATTACATGACATTAGCAGCTAATTTATTGAAATCATTATGTCTGCTGTTAGAGAGCCATATGCCAACTCCAGAAATAACAAGCTTTGGAATCAGGGTCATTGCCTTCCTATTTGCATATGTGATACATTAATTGATCTCATGTGCATATTAAAATTATAACGCATTTTTCTTGAATATTCCCTATGAAGTTTGGATAGCATTATGTTACTAAGGCAAATATTTATTTCCAGTTAATTTCTTTTGCATATGTAAATTTATTTACACAAATCAGTGTTAGTTACATGTTCCCTTATTTTCTTTTTAAGAAGTGACTTATTTTATATTTTTATGCTTCTATCTTTATCCTCAATGCAGTGACAAGTGTAATAATTCAACAGTTAATTCTGGGATTCTTAATTTATCCCAGAGTAGAAGGAAATAAATTATTAATAGCTGTATTAAAAAAAATACTTTCCACTAAATTGTTCTAAAATGAACAAGTTAAAAAAGCATATTTTATAAATTTTTCCCAAGCATTTTTAATAAAGTTGATTGCTGCTAAGATTATTAAAGATAAAGTTAAAACATTTGTATAATATAGGTGATTAGCTTCTTATGGATTTAGTTATAAATTTTATAAAATTTTATTCTGTAATATATATGGCACCTATAACAGGCATCACATAAAATCTTGAACCCACAAATTACATACAAGACTAACTTTTATACTATGTGTGTGAAAATAAAAAAGAATAAAAGTAAAGTGTCACTGTACTATAGAGACCACAAGTGTCCAATATATGATTCTATTTCTTTCTCTCTCTCTTTCCATGCCTATCTCTCTCTCTCTCTCTCTCTCACACACACACACACACACACACAATTATATGTGTATGATGTGCATACAAGAATATGCATAATAAACATTACATTAAATACCTAATGTTTACTATCTATATCTGTGATACTGAATTAAATTGATTAGATATGCAATTGTTTTAACAATATGAAATGTGGAGGTGGTTTTCAAGTTACATATTCGAATGATAGGGAAAAGGAGATTATAGCATGAGTGATATATCATACTGAGTCAAACTTTGGGGTAGCCTACAGAAAAACCAATGCCTATTTCTCCACTCCTAAAGTAAACAAAAAATTTCTAACTCAAACTCTCTAGCAAGACTGTGTGTGCACATGTGTACATATGCCTGTTTATGTATCTTTGTGTTCTGTTAAGTCTACCTCATGTAAAATTTATATAAGAAATTTAGGAAAAAAATTAATTAAATAGTTAAAAAGTAAAGATGTTCAGTAGCATGAAGAAACATTTCCCTGAAAAATTGAGTACAAATTTATTGAGCTTGAAATTAGATGGAAATTAATTCCTGAACAGCATCTTATAGGAAATATAAATTCTCTTAAGGTCACATAAATAGATAGGTAGATAGATGATAGATTATATAGAATTATAGACAAATATATATTTTAATGAAGACACAATGCTTCTTAATTGTAGGACATTCACATATACTGGAAAGCACACAAAACTGTGTTTTAGGAAACCTGAATTCAAAGAGTTATGCATATATTCAGAGTATCGGCTTCTTATAAAATAATGTAGATGGACTTAATTTCTAAACTCCTCTCCAGCTCTTAAAGTCTGTGAATAAAGTGCATTATGTTCTCAAAGAAAGGCAAAAACTCGTAAACGGAGCTTTAAGTAATCACACAGGATTTAAAAATTGCGATGTAGATTAGCTACATAATAGTGCAAAAGAGTGTCCATTATTTTCTGTTACCTACTTTTTCGCTTCTTCCCCCAGCTAAGTCACTTGTTAATCTAATGGAGTCTAGTTCCTTTGATTGGACTACATTACTAATAGTCATGGATGTGGCTTCTTTCTTTTTCATTTGTTAATCATGTGTTAAAATGAGGAAGCTGAGTTAGTGACCCATTTAACTGATTCTCTTTTCTTTTTATTATTTTCACAAGACCGCTCAAATGCTTGGAAGATCTCACCACATAGGACTTTGGTGAAAACTTGATAATAATATTGGAACTCCATGAAAATTCGGTTGCTTATTGATCTTTAAATAATGTCATTGCTCTCATCTATCTCTGCCCAGTGAACCCTTGGCCCACAATGGCTCAGTAAACCCTTAGCAAATAATGACCCAGCAAAAAATAAAGTGATATTTTATTTTTTATTTACTACTCTTCCTAGTAGGTCAACATCCTTCAAATTCACATGGATGGAAGTGACCATCAAGAAAGATTTTAGGAACATTTTGCTCCATAGTTTTGCAACTTCTTCCTTTTAACAAAACCTCCTCTTAACTCATTACACAGCTGTGTAGATCTTGTTTCCTCTGGCCAATAAAATATTTCCATTTTCTTTTGTTGGTAGCCAAGCCAGCCACCACCCCTTTTCCAGGGGTTAATTAGCCTATGAATCAGACTGGTGCAATCACAGTGCCCAATGTTTCTGCCATACGCACTTGTTCATATTCAATATGTATGTCAAGGTAGGTCAGAGTCCTTCCTGACAAGCAAGAGCTCTTCTCTGAGGTCACTAGATAGAGTGAATCTAACTCTGGGAATCAAGTGCCATGTTTGCTTTTCTAAATCATGTAGGGATTTGGACATATAAGGGTCACTCAGAGACAGTAAATATCTTGGAGGCACTAGGTCACTTAGAATTCCCAGAGGCATACTGGGCCCGTATTTCTTCTTTTGATTCAGTAAATGACATCAATATCCCTTCAACACACTCCCTCTTAGTTAAATTAGTTTGAATTATATTTTTGGTACTTGCATCCAAAAAGGTCATATTATATCTGGTAAAATTTTAAATTTTTATTCATAATTTAAAATTTTAGTAATAGCCATTTCATTTTTTAAATTATCATTTCATATCCTATAATGTTTGTTTCCAGTTTTGAGGTTTAACGTTTTTCTCAATGTAATAAATTATAAGGGTTTTTAAAAGAATGTTATATATGGCAAAGTTATTGACTCTTTTTAAGCTAACTATATTGAAATTCTATTTTCTCAATTTGTCATTTGCTTTTTAATATGTTTTTGAAAATGCAATATTATTTAAAGCCTTTTGGTTTTCAAATCTATAAAAACATTTCTTCTTTGAATTCTTTCTCACTCATTCAGGACATCTTTGGAGATTTGTGTAAGTACTATAGAGTGAAGAACTTAACTTTTTGTGTATATGCATATATGTGTGTATATATGTGCATGTGTATACATATATATAGAGAGAGAAATGAATATTTCTTTGATATTGACTTTAAACAAGCCAACTGCTTTGTTTTATAAAATAACATTTAAGAATTCTCACAGAACTTCTGGTTCCAGTTATTAGAGTCAGAAATCTCATTAAATTCTCCTGTGTCTGAAAAACCCATTGAGTGTTCAGTAAAGAAATACAAAAGTGAATCAATCCACAGAGTTTCTGAGAATGACAGCAGAGAAACATCAACAGTCAAAAGATTAGAATGAATTTCTGGAAGACAGAAGACTGATGGGAACACCTAAATGGGTACATTACAATAAGAGGAGCTATTGCTCAGTATATTCAACAAGAAAAGCTGCAGTGGAGCTTGGATTGGTTTTGCACAGTGCAGCTCCCAAGAGTTAGCTAAAGAAAGCAGGTACGAGAGGAGGGGCAGAAATCGTGAGGATTGATGGAAAATCAATCTGAAGGACATGTTCATGTGCAGGCTTTTCCTATTTCTGCGCATCAGGAAGCACTGTTTGTTTTAATGCCTGACATAGGCTGATGGATATGTTGAGGAGGACCCATGGCTCCCAGAGTGAGGGTTTGTTCCCATCAGTCAGACTGGTCTTGGTTTGGTATTTGAATGTGTCTAGATTCTTATCTGTCAGCCTGCTCCATACATATAACACACTCCTGTAAATATCACAGTAAAAGCTCAAAATATCATAAACACACCACACACACTGCAAACAACCCTCTCATTCAAGGAACAAGTCAAGAGCAACAGAGGAAATCCCTGCCAGCCACCTAATTTACCTGTTTTTTTTTTTTTATGCATGTGCATCAATGCCCAATTAAGGATAAGTTGATATTTTAGAAATTCATTAGTTCAAAACAGAAAGATAAAGATGGAAAAATGAGGCAACTAATCCTTAAGGAAAAGCAATAGAATTAAGGTTAGAGAATAGAATGTAAACAAAGAAACAAACAATTTTGAATTAGTATCTTTAGAGAATTTAGATAAGATATTGTTTCAATGAAATATGAACAGCCTGCTCTAAATTTAGGTAACAGTTACATAAAATTTAAAATATGCTTAGTGAAAATTGAATCCAAAAAATAATGTTTGGAATTGAAAGTAAGGAACTATTTCAGGACATACAACTAAAAAGACACATAATTGAAAAGTGGTAGAGAAACAATTGGAAATTAAGGAAGAATCTTGAAATATTTAAGTATAGAAAGAATTAAAACAATGAGGTGAAGAAATTACCCAAAAAATGGCAGTAAGAAAAATTTCAGAGCTGAAGATAGAACCATATGTCTTCAGGTTGGAAGTGCCCACCTTGCATCAGGGAGGTGGAATTTTTCTAAAATCCATTCCTACTTAGAGATAGCACATAAAAATATCTAAGGGAAAGAAAAAAGAAAAATTTCCTAAAAGTTTTCAGAGACAAAAACCAAATCCTCTACAAGAAAACGAGTACCACAATGAACCTAAGATTTGCAGCTCCACTAGATGTTAAATGAGTATATATTCCATCTACAGAGTAAATAAGATGCAGAAGGTTTGTCTTTGACACATTCTTTAAGCAAACAATATATACTATAGTAAAAATAAAGTCATCCAAGGAAGTATCAGACGTGGGCTTTACTCCCTTCAATTCAAAGCAGCATGACCCTGTATGACTGTCTTAATCTTTCCTCTCTCCACATGGTTAGACACAGGGAGCGTGTTCGGGCACCATCTCATGGTTGTCATAAATATCATTTTTATCACCATTGTTTTCTATCTGGTGATTTTCATGAAATTCTTTTATTTATCATTTTTTTTTTCTTTAAAGTCATTAATGAAAGGACGGTAAAAGAGGCAGAGCTGGCATTTAGGAATCTGAGATGTGGTGAGGCTGAGTTTAAAGTTCTCAGTTCCAGACAGGAAATCATAAAATCTATGCTAGCCCTCCTGATAGCACTCTGCCTATCAGCTAGGATGATTTTGCTGGCCTGCCTGCAATCTTTATCTCTTAACCTCTTCTGATATTTTCACGTATGGTATCTTGGCAGCTGTATCAGTAAAAGGAAGAGATAACACATAACTTTCCAAGTTGTTTTATTTATTTCAATTTTAGCCTTTTCCTTCCTCTATACTTTCATCAACTTACATGTACATATACTTACACACAAACAATTCACAAACACACATGCACATACAAATACACACACACACACACACACACACACACACACGGTCATAGCCAGAAACGCTAGGCTACTGTTATAAACTTGTATTCATTTCTTATTTCTGCTATAACAAACTATTACAAACTTAGTGCCTTAAAACAACAGAAATTTTTCTTGTATAGTGTGAGAGACCAGATATTTGAAATCACTATCATTGGGCCAACATCAACGTGTTGCTAGAGTTGTGTTCCCTCAGGAGACTCTAGGAGAGAATCAGTTCCTTGCCTATCTAGCTTCTGCTGCTGCCCTTAGTGTGTGGCCACATCACTCCAATCTCTGCCTCCAGGGCCACAATTCCCCCTCCTGATCTGTCTGACATCTCACTCTGCCTCCATCTGATAAGGACACCTATACTTGCTCTCAAGGTCAACCTGGATAATACAGGATAATCTCCCCATCTCATGATCCCCAACTTAATCAAATTTGCAAATTATTTTCTATATAAGGTAGTATTTACAGGTTCTAGAAATTAGGACATGGGTATCCCAGGGGGCCGTTATTCAGCTTATCACATTTCTCCCTTTGAACCCACTTGATATTAACAGCATCACTTTCTTTCTAGTCATATAAACTGGAAACTTCATTATAATCTCTATCAATACTTCTTGTAACACTGACATCCCACAAGATAACAAAGCCTTCTTTCCACCAATGACTAAAATTTACATGATTTTCTCCATGTTTACTGCAACTGCTATAGACATATAAATTGTTCTCATCTGTACTATTTCAATAACCAAAGGAACCTTCAACTGCCTTCAGTACCTCCCCTGTGCCAGTGGTTCTTCACTGTTGACAGGATGTGCCTAAACTACGTGCATGGTACCATCGTCCACTACTTGTCTCTACTTACACCTTGACCTAGACACCGTCTCCACTAATAATGTGTGAAATGTGTGCCCTGTGCTATTGAACATGCATTTTTGTCATCTGGAGAGCCCTCCTTTGTGCACTGGAACTTCCTTATAAACATTTAGGGCTCACATCATATATCTCCAATATCTCTTCCATGATGATTTTTCTAAATCACTTAGTTGTAATGTATCTCTCAAATATTCTTTAGCTGTTGATTTCTACTTCTTATTAGAGCATCAGCAACACTACTAATATCACAGAATTTTAACCACTTGTTCATATTCTTTCTATATTATTAGATTATGATATCTTCTGGAACTCTGTTTTCCTAGTCTCTAGCAAAATGTCATTGCAGAATAGAAATGCAACAAACATTATATGAAGCAGTAAGGACATGCCAGGGTGTACACAGTATACTCAAATTTTAAACTCAACACACCGCAACTTCAGGGCAGATCAATGAATATAATTCTCATTTATATAAAGACTAGTGTGTGATAATATAACAAATTACCCTGAAACCTAAGTAAGTGGTTTCATAAAACAAACTTTTATGTGTTGTTAACATAAAATCTGATGACATTCAACAACTTTTCAGGGCAGTTTTCTATGTGGTATTTGGGCAGTCTGTTTGGTTTTCATAGTGTGATTTCTTCATCATAAAGTGTAGCTTTCAGAGCATTGCAAAAGGAAATGAGAAAACTAGAGGGTTGTAGAAGGATTTTATGCAACCTCAGTCCTAACTTGATTCCATCCCTTCCACTAATATCTATTGACCACAGTGAGTCACACAATCCCACCTAGCTACAAGTAGACTGGGAAGGATGGACTTCCACACGTCCAGACAGGACACGTCAGTCAGGTAAGACTGGAGTGTCTACTGTACATGGTTTTTAAGTAGTCTCTGAGGATTTCCAAAACAGCATTCAGACTTTACCCTATTTAGCAGTGAGTAACTTTTTAGAGGATAAGAGTATCCTCACTCACAATGTTGATGACTGAATAATTGGCCCAATTATCTGCACATGTACATCATTTGCACCCTCATCTCTGGTATATCCAGGAAAGGTAACTTTAGTGGGACCCAATTAGAATAATTCCAATGTTTATAAATGCTACCATTGGCATGTTTTCATTGTCTTTTGAAATTTTTGTTAACATTTTTACCCTGAAAAGTGTTCATTATTGTTGAAAAAGTGTACAAGGCCATTTGTTTTATAGCATAAGAGATTTATTCTACTTTAAAGACGTTCATCAAAACATTGTCTAGGGCAACTGAAAATATGTCATGCAGAATTGCACTCTGTTATCAAAGGACATTAATCTAAGATCTGAGGTTACCCTGAGGTGAGGAAATAAATTGAAATTGGAAGTGTCGAACATGGCACACAGATTGATGCTCTACACTGAACTAAAAATTAATCTATTTGGGACATTGTTAGTCTTTTAAAATACTGAAGAGTTTTGTTGACTTTAAAACAAGAGTCAGGGAAGATCTGATTTTAACATGCTTGGTAGTTTTGGAGCAAGAAAAAAGGAGATGAAAAATAGAGACAAAAATAAATAGTTTCTTCAAATTCTCTATCTGAAGACATATTTCCAGTTGTAAGAACCACTCACTACTACTCCTTTCAAAAATGACTAATTTAAGAGCAAATTGTAAGTTATTATAGTTATTATGGCAGGTCCAAATAATCATATTAATAAGAGTTATAATACTTTCTCATCCATTGCATTTAAACTGCACTCTTATGATAGGAAATTATAACTAACAATGATATGGGCTTTTAGATTTTATTATATCAATATTTTCTGTTAATTAGTAGATGAATTAGAAACTACATTAAAATGAAGGCTGCTTATGTTAAAAAAGCTTGTGATATTTTTGAAAACATGGTTCAGTCATTATTAAAATACATTATACAATGGCATTAGTCTCAGACCCTGGCTTAAAAATCATACTCTTAAGATCTGTCACCTTTAATTATTTTTAACCCCTTGAGCACTTTCACCTGCTGGCATGCATTATTTATTCCTGCTTTCTTGTCTTAATATGTTTCCCTCAAGTCTTATCCCTCAGTTTTTTCCTAATTAACTGTTTGTTTAAAAACACACAAAAAACTAATAAATAACAAATGTATGAGCTTCATTTGGTTCCCCAGGCATCCTTTGTGACCACAGAGTGTAAATGGGACAGTACAAAGCTCTTGACACACATTTACTGAGTAGCACAGGGCCTAACGAAGTATGTTGTCATATTATCCCTATATCTGAGAATTCTGCTCCTGTTACAACATTTATTAACATTCAAATTGGAAGAATTTTAAAAAAATCACCTAGTAATTAGGGATGAGGAACAGCTTCTTATACTTATCCATGATAAGCATAATCTCAAAAGACAATTTTTAGAATTCCCAATTGGGAATTCTTTTTTTTATGATTATCACAAAGTTATGCTATTTATTTCCCACCCTTTACTGCCTTTCCTTGAGTTATGTTATTTAGAAGGAGGAAGGCAAACAAGACAAAAATGGGAAAACCAGATGAATGGAGAAGTTACTAAAAATTAGACTCCAAAAATAGTTTTTAAATTAATTGCTAAAGATTTATATATATAAACACATACATATATATGTACAGATACATGTAGTCTGCCAAATAAATAGCATTTTAAGTTTTATAAATTAATTTCACTTCCATTATCAAATTGGATTTGGTAAAAGGCAAGAATTGTTTTAAATGTGTCTAAAATTCCAATGACCCATAATTAATTTGACTTTATAAATTAAAAAAGACATATTTATTGAATGCTTACTTTATCTAAGTATGGCCTAAACTATTAACTATCTGTTTTAATCATGAGAATAAAGAAGGTAGAGAACTCACAGAATACATACACACACACACACACACACACACACACACATACACACACACAGACTAATTTTAAATAACAAAAATCTAGGAGCTGTAACTTTATTATAAATGCAATGGAAACCATTGAGGAATTTTAACCAACAGTGTCATGTTACGTACTAAGTTTTAAAAATCATTCTGGTTATTTTATGTTTATGTTAAATAACCTGATTGTACTTTGGCCTACTTTTATCTACCACATTTGATTTTTAATGCTGCTTTTAATTTGCACTTTCTACATTCCTTTTTTGTCTCTACTCTGTCACAACATCTATTATTTTAATAATTTGCCTATGTCTAGGGCAATGCAGTAGATTTCTGGGGGCACTTAAATCATCTTTAAAAATTATGTCTGTCATTTTCTAGGAATGTCTTTACCTATAACATCCCTCAAACTAGCAAGAAAATAATTTTTAAATTCCTTCCAAATACATTCTTTGGTGACCTGATTTTTATCACGGTGGGATCAGCCCACATTCTCCAACCACGAACACCTTTCCCATTGTGTATCAATCTTGAGACACAAACATGAACGTAGACTCGATGGTCACCAATAAGAAAGACCAATTGGAATTAATTTAAAATGTGAAAAAGCCCGAGAAGGAGCCTGTAACATTAGATTTCAAAATAATGAAAGGGCTGAGAGAGCACAGTGTGAAAGAGGTCTTAAATGTTAAGTAAGCACACTTGGAAGTTAAAAGAAATAGCAATAAGTATGCCTTGGATTATATAACCCTTTTTATCTTACAAAGAGCTTTTGTATTAACTCATTTCATCCTGGCAACTCCATTATGAGATATTTTATCTCTATTTGAAAATCAAGGACGGGAAGCAAGAAAGCCTAAGTGACTGCCTTGGATCACAGGACTTACAAATGACAGAGCAAGACCTTGAACCAAGGTCATCTGATAACAAGTCCAGGACGATTTCCACCACTTCACACAGTGTTCCCCAGCCAAGACCTGGAAAATTAATTGTCTAAAAAAGACGAGAGCTCTTAAGGAGCAATTCAATGAGGGGTTGAAGGAAGGTTTATCAGGATTACTTGTAAGATTTTAAAAATACACACACACACAGACACAGACTATTGTATACTATATACACAAATCCTAGTGTGTGATATGGTCATAATGAGCCAGTGGTATTGTTGGGAATGGCCATCAAAGAATGTAAGGACTTTTAAGAACAGAAATAGTTGAGAGTCAATCATCCAAAAATTTTATTCTCAAAAATAATTTGGGCCAGGCTCAGTGGCTCACACTTGTAATCCTAGCACTCTGGGAGGCTGAGGTGGGAGGATTGCTTGAGCTCAGGAGTTTGAGACCAGCCTGAGCAAGAGCGAGACCCTGTCTCTACTAAAGATAGAAAAATTCACCAGCCATGGTGTCATGCACCTACAGTCCCAGCTACTTGGGAGGCTGAGGTAGGAGGATCACCTTGAGCCCAGGAGTTGGAGGCTGCAGTGAGCTATGATGACACCACTACACTCTAGCCAAGACAACAGAGTGAGACTCTGTCTCAAAAAAAAAGAAAAAGAAAAAATAAAAAACTTGGAATATTTTTATCTGAAAGTGAGAAGAAATATAGTCAAATAAATTAATATAAATGCACAAGGAGGTCACTGATTATATTAGATATGGAATAGGCTTGTATAGTAAGTAGTTGCCCAAAAGTCATATCAAAGGCTAAAAACAAAATTTTGTGGATCTTATAGAAGAATGTCAAGAAGGCTTAGGCCTCATAAGAAATTGAGATGTATAAGGTGAAAAAGCAAACAAAGGGGTTATTTAACAGTCAGACAAACAAAACTCATCATTTTTAATTACAAAATAAAACATAATATTTTAAAACTTGAAAAATAAAAATAATTATAGAAAATAAATTAAAAATTACCAAGAACCTCATATAGATAAGTGCTACTAAATTTATGGAATATTTTCTTCAATCACATATATACACAATGTTTTAACTACACTTATTTGGTTGCCAGAGATGCTGCACATTTTTTCATACACTCACCATAAATATTTATTAATTTTTATATTAACAATAATAATAATGTACCCCACAAACCTTCTCTTTATAAAGATATGCTAAGTGCTTTATGTGGATTATCTTATTTAATTTTTTAATTGACTTTTTCTTCTTTCTATTTTTAGAATTACAGTACTTACTGAAACTCTACTTGTGTGAGTTCTTTTTAGCTTCACAATATTAACCTTTCTTTGACATATCTGAAAGGTGTCTTAATGCTAATTTTAGAGAAAAGTAATTAGAGGAGCTTTTCTCATAGTTAATATTTAGGGAGGAGTGATAACAGATGACAGCGAAAAGCAGCTAAGAGGCTGGGCGTGGTGGCTCATGCCTGTAATCCTAGCATTCCAGAAGGCTGAGGCGGGAGGATCGCTTGAGCTCAGGAATTCGAGACAGCCTGAACACCCTGTGCCTACAAAAAATAGAAAAATGAGCTTGGCATGGTAGCACACACCTGTAGTCCCAGCTAGGTGGGAGGCTGAGGCAGGAGGGTCACTGTAGCCCAGTAATTTGAGGCTGTAGCAAGCTATGATGATGCCAGTGCACTCTAGCTAGCCAGGGCAACAGAGAGAGACACTGTCTCAAAAAAAAAGCACAAAAGATGGTATATTTTTTTGTATATCTTCAGGAAATGTATTGAATTTTGTTTATAAAGCAAGATTTTATAAGGTATAATTTAATATAAAATTATGAAGCAATTGTTACTGCTACTGTTAAAATTTTCAGTTATTAAGTTTTAAAAGCCGGATTTCAGATTATTAAAAGAAAAAGTACTTGGGCAAATAGAGTAGTCTAGCAACAGAAGGGAAAATTGCCTCAATAAACCCATCCCATCACCAGAAGTGTCCAAGCAGAGACACACAGACATACCAAATGTAATGAGAGTGCTTGTGTGTGTGTGTGTGTACATGTATGTGTATGCATATGTGTGTATATCTGGGGTGGTACTTATAGCCATATCATTGATTAATATATTTATCCAATTTATTTTACACTTTTATATTCTACTATATGTAAAATCCTGTGGAAGGTACTTGGTGGAAAGAACTGATAAATAATATTGCATTGCACTCTAATAGGAGATATAAAATATAACAACAACAAAATGTAATATTAAATATGAACACAAATTAGGATGCAGAAATAGTTCTCTAGGTAGCACAATTAGATAAGTCTCCATGAAAGTTTTAGACATGTTGGTGAAGAAAGTAGTGGTAATATACATGAAGAAATGGGAAAAAAAAATTACATAATTTAAAACAGCCCCAAAATACAGTCAGTTAAGTTTCAGAAGCAGCCATGAGAAGAAAAATAGTAGATTAAACCTCAATATAAGTTTGGTAAATAACAGTGAATTAAGACCTAAGAAGTTTGAGGAATGACGATTATATCAAAAATTATTGATATAATTTGAAATGCTTATTCTTGAAAGAAGAAAAAATAGAGAATATTGAAATAAAAATTGTAAATCAGGAAGCCCAAGAAAACTTATTAAAATTATAAAATTATTCAAGAGAGAGATAATTTGCATAGTAGCTATGGAAATCGAGCCAATAAGATGGTGTGAGAGCCATTGCAGAAGCAGAATTAAGAATTCTTTGCAACTGAATGGCTACATGGTATATGGCAAGTGGTATATAGAATACAAAGTGATGATGCAGAGAATCTAAGCATATCAATGCTGTCAGCAGAAACGTAAAATTAGAAAAAAGAACAAATTGAGTTGGGGATACCTTAGTAAAAACCTAGATGTCATCTGAAGTGGCCTGCCCTTAGATATTTCAATCAAAATGGAAATAAGGTTTATCTATGTAGAGCAAGGTCTATTTATTCTTTTGGGAAAAAGGTAGTGAGGGGTGTGGGCAACTTTTACCAGTTGTGCTTAGCTCTGTGTTTTAGATTCTGTGGAAATAATTCACTTTACAGAAAATATTTCCATCTTATGCAGGCCAATTATTTCTTACCATGTGGACACAGTCATAAAATTTAGTCCCCTGCATATTAAAATTTCTGGCACATTACCAACTACTAAAGGAAAAAATATAAAAGAGAATACCAAATTTATCTATACATAATATTTTAGCAAAAAAAAGCGCTATTTAATCACAAATGGGTAGTCATAATTTAAACATATATTTTTGAAGTTGTAGTTGATTTTCAGCCTTATGCTATAATTAGACAATGTCACAGATTTTTAAAGGTTTTCTTAACCAACATAAGGAAAGATATCTATCTTCTTCAAGGCCCTGAATGACTTTATAGTTTACTTGGATTGACAGTGATGGGCATTAATTACCATATTTTGTTTTCCTTGGGTGTGGTAGGAAGTCTCTTTGGTGACTGCTCCATGATCTCTGTCCCCTGGTATTCACACCCTTATGTAATTACCTCTCCTTGAACATGGGCTATATATAGTGACTCACTTCTAACAGATAATAGAAAGAATGACGGCATGTCACTTCTAAAATTAAATTACAGAAAGACTGTGACTTCTGTATGATTGTCCTCTCTTGCTAGGAGGAAGGCCAGCTTGTATATTTTGATCTACCCTAAAAAGAAGCCACTAAGGCAAGAAACTAAGGGAGGTCTCTGACCAACAACCAGTGAGGAACTGAAGTTGTCAGTTCAAGAGCCCAGTTCAAGAGGAATTGAGTCCTTTCAAAAATTACTTCAGTGAGCTTAGAAGTGGCTCTTCCCTCATTCAGGCTTTCAGATGAGACCACAGCCCTAGCTGACACCTTGATTACAGCTTTGTGAGAGAACTTTAGGCAGAGGTACCCAGCCAAGGCAAGCCTGATTCCTGATCCACAGAAAATATGAGATATTAAATGATTATTATTTAAAGCTACTAGATTTGCGGATAATGTATTCAACAACAATAGATAACTAATGGATTGGAGATTGTTTAGAGGTGAGCTTCATTTATTCTGTAAAAATAATAATAATTCATTGGACCAAGCATATAAATGTTATCCTGGCATTGTGCAAAGTAAGGACAAGTGATTACCTCATATTTTTATTATATTCATTTTTTAGAATTTATGTAAATTACCTCTTGGGAATGGAACTAGTCAAGCATTTCTGTATTATATCAGTTAGTGAAAATTTATTGACTTTTCCCTGTAGATGAGTTAGCCTGCTTAATAAGATTTTCTGGGGAACTTTGGGTACAAATAGATTTTTCTGAAGACCTAGAGAGGCAAATTTACACTGCAGAAATGTAAACAACAGAGACACAAACATTAATTCTCCTTTAAAAATTCCTAGTTTAGTCTCTATTTGTTTAGATTTCACACTTCTACCATGTTACGTCAGTTTATTTCTCCTGCACGCCTCTCTGCTTGTTTTCATCTGTTTTTACCTACCCTAAAACTATTATTCATTGACTTGCCAATTTATTTTTGATTACTTGCTTCCTGTCTTTGTTTTCTTATTCTCCACCCACAAGTTTTCTATAAATGTATTTTTCCAAGCGAAGAAAATTATTTTTTTTCAAATGACTAATTCTAGTGACAAGTTATTAAGATAACATTTGGTTTTCACCCAGGCACATTGGATTTGGTGGATTTGTTGGCAGTATCAGTTATCAGTTTATGTTTTAGCACAGATTGGTGACAGTAGGATAAATCCATCCTTCAGTGAGAGGTCATCTTCAGGGGAGGCTAATTATACTGGATAAGAAATGGTAAAAAGATACCTACTGAAGGAATAAAAAGGGCCCCCAAATTAAACTCATTTTATTTAATGACATACTGATCATAATCAATTGCTACTCCTTTTTCTCCTTAGTTTGACACTGAAAATAAGCTTCATAAAAACAACTAAGAATGTTATGTCATTGTGAAGTATCACTTAGAGGATAAAAATTACTTCTAAATTGATACTGTAATTTTACTACAAATTAGGTAGGAGAAAATCTTTTGAATTTATGAAATCTAGAGGATTAAATTCAGTCTAAGATATTTTATAAAGTAATGTGACAAGATCACCTTTAAAAATGTAAATTTTATCTTCTAGCCTGGATGGAGTAACATCAGATTTTCTCCTCCTTTTAAAACAATCTAAAAAATGGACAAAAAATCCTTATGGCCATTTCAATTGGTGCTTAAAAAGCATTTGATAAAATCCAACATCCCTTCATAGTAAAAACACTCACAAAACTGGGTATAGAAGGAACTTACCTCAACACAATAAAAGCCATTTATGTCAGACCCACAGCTAGTATCATACTGAATGGGGCAAAACTGAAAGCCTTTCCTCTAAGATCTGGAATAAGACAAGATGCACACCTTTACCACTGTCACTCAACATGGTACCAGAAATTCTACCTAAAGTAACCAGACAAGAGAAACAAATAAAGGGCATCCAAATTGGAAAAGAAGAAGTCAAATTTGCTTGTATGCAGGTGATATGATCTTATATCCAGGGGAAACCTATAGATGCCACAAAAATACTGTTAGAACTGATAAATTCAATAAAGTTATAGGATACAAAATCAATGTACAAAAAGCAGTAACATCTCTGTATGCCAACAGCAAACAATTCGAACAAGAAACTAGGAAAATAATCCCATTTACAATAGTTACACATAAAGTAAAATACACAGGAATAAACTTAACCAAAGAAGTGAAAGATCTCTAAAATGAAAACTATAAAATACCAATGAAATAAGTTGAAAAGGAGACAAAAAATTAGAAAGATATTTCATGCTCATGGGTTGGAAGAATCAATATTGTTAAAATGTCCATACTACCCAAAGCAATCTAAAGATTCAATACAATCCCCATCAAAACACCAATGACATTCTTCAGAGAAATAGAAAAAAATCCTAAAATTTATATGAAACAATAAAAGACCCAGAATAACCAAAGCTGTCCTAAGCAAAAAGAACGAAACTAGAGGATTCACATTACCTGACTTCAAATTATACTATACAGCAAGCAAATTGATTATGAAGCATATATTTATTAAAGTGTATTTTTTGTCTTATATTGAATTTTGAAGTTCTCAGATTTGGGGAAAAATTACCTTATAACTCCCTTTCAACTTGTGAGCCAGGTTTCAGCCTGGAGCATACTTCTATGAAGATGCTAGAAATGATGACAAGTCATTAACTGCGACAGATCAAACACTGCCACTGCAGTGTAAACCAGAATGGCAAGGCAACAACAGTTTAAGAGACTTAAAAGAAATTCTGAACTATTCCCCAAAAGCCATTACATTAGTGAAGTTTATCTCAGTCCTGAAATTCGCATAAGTCATGCGCTGAATTGAATTTACTACTAAGGAGTCAGCATCAACTACTGCAGTGTCATTTTGTTCCCCTTCTAAATCACCTTATTCTACTCAGAGATAAAAGGCTGCTTTCATTTCTGTAGGGGACAGATTAAACATTAGCAGTCAGAAGCAATTGCTTTTCCCTTCAACATCACCTCTAGCCTTCTTACTTACAACATCCTCTCCAGGGATTTCCTGCTGGCTGAAGAAGAGGCAAATAACAGTTGGGTCTCAGCACAGCATCCTTTGATTCTATGCTGTAAAACTGAGTTTTTTCAAAACAATATGAGAAGTCTTAGCAGGTGAGAGACAGAGTCATGACATAGAACTCTGAAAAGTTCATAAATCTTAATCCAGATTTCCCAGAAGTCTCTGAATGCGGCTTTGAATAACATACAGGCTATAAATTTGTACCTTATTAAAGACAATTTTAGCAGTATCTGTATAGGATATCATTTCTATAACTGTTGACCAATACAATCTCAGCATTCCCCCCTGCCTGATTAAATGGCAGACAGGTTTCTTCCTGATTATAGATCCATGACTTTTTTTTAGAGCACTTACTTTAGAAAAGGTATTATAAAATTGTAAATTCTTTCTATGCCTCTTTGAGATGTAAATATTCTCCTAGAAATGTAATCACCAAAAAAGATAGCACCTGTACCTCCAAGTCTCTGTGGGAAGGTAGGAACTTAACTCTGAGAACTACCAATTAGCAAACACAGATGGTCTTATCAAATTAACCAATCTTGCCCCTTCGTTCCCCAATATTTTCTACTAGTTCACCCCAGCACCGCATGTACTCACCATTAAATTGACACTAATTGATCAACATTTACGTGCACATATGGAAGTAACATTCATCCAGTGTTGGGCAGGTGGGAGGGGGGAGGAGGGAATAGGTAAATTCACACCTAGTGGGTGCAGTGTGCACTTTCTGGGGGATGGGCATGCTTGTAGCTCTGACTGGGATGGTGTAAAGGCAAAATATGTAACATGGTGTTTGTATCCCAGCAATATTATGAAATAAAGAAAAAAATTCTCCCACCTTTTGTTTCAGTGGCGTTGATTTCAACCTCTCTCCCCTATTGCAACATTCTTCAATAATGTGTTCCTTTCCTGTTTAACTCCATCTGTGCAATTTTTCTTTGACAGAGTTCTTGAGAAATCACCCCTCTTTGGTGATCATTAGGGTGCACAATAGTTGGAATATAACTTTTGGCAGAATACTTGAATCATTTCTTAAACTGTAAAATGTAAATTATCAATTGGCTAAACGGGGAGTCGCTCTGAACTGAGGTGGTGCAGCTGACCCATGGATTCTGTTTAGGTTGAAGAGTTCAAGAATCCCAGTTTTACTGCTTGAATGCTTTTCCCCTTGTGATCCTAGAGGCCTGCATTCCCCATCTAGTAAGTACTATTCCCTGGAGGTATAGACTAAAGCCTACTTTGTCTTATAATATTTTGTCTTTGTAATTTTGATATTTCTGTAATTGTGATTTCTGTTTGACCTGCTGATGTGAAGAAGAAAGACAAAGGAGACTCCTAATGGAAAGCCTGAATTTTCTAGGGCTTATGATTGCAGTATGCCAAGTCCACTATAGAAAGAAGAACTCTTAGTACATTAAATCTAACTTAAAGGTCACAAAACCAAATTGCTTTTTCCAGCGTGTCCCAATACTGTTTTCCCCATCTTTCATCACAGAATGCGGGTCCTTCAAATGTGGAGAGGGAACTGAAAATGATAGTGCCTCCTGCCATATTACAGTAAGAGAAAAAGCTTTATAATAGTGTCCTTTGTAAACCTTGTTCAAGTAATCATTTTGAAGCTTGTCCAGAAAAAACCAAATTGGCTTACAAAAATTCCACACCATGATTTGCTTTTGTAAAGTTATTCTAAGGCATCACATGGCTGTAGGTAGCTACGGTGAAAAGGTGGTTTTGGTCCTGTAATAAAATCTACGGACTATAACAGTTAAATTTATAACTAATTAGCTGACATATAATAGAGATATTGATGTTTTTGTTCTCAATTGTCAATGGCTATATTTTAGCCCTGTATTTTCTTTGGTGATCTGCTATTATCTTCTAAAACGGCACTGTCTCTTTGTATATGCTGCTTCTGATATTTTCAGACTCCCTTTGTGCTTACTCTGTCCACATAAACTTTAAAATCTTTAGTGCTATGGTTGCTGATACTGTTATTCTTTCTCTTTATCTCTTAAGTCATAGTATCTATGGACTCATTGTAATGTGGCAGCAAAGTATATGGGTGCTAGAAGGATATTTATATACACAGATTCCTGCAAGGAAACTTGAAAGATTCTCTGGTATTCTTTCTTGTTTTCCATTACAAAAAACATCTTGCAGCTATGGAAAAGCCTCCAACTTAAGGATTATAACTCACAATCTTGCTTTATGTACTATAACTTTATGTGAGTACCTACAATACCTAAAAGTTTAGAAAAAGTCTTATACTTACATCCCCAGAAAAAAATTATGTAAAGAGATGACTTAAATGACCACTTACATGATTAATAAAAATAATTAGAAAATTTATGAAGGCATCTGGAAGATAGCATCTGATTTGACATCTTTTGTACCCTTTGAAATGGACTCTATAGTACTAGGCCAAACCAAACTAAGAAAACAGTAAAAGTTACAGACTTTGAAGTTTACTATTCAATGGGAAGGTAAGATAAGGACAAATGTAAATGCTTCAGTATGTATAATGGGAACCAACATTTCTTAATGTTTTAACAGTTTCCAAAGCATTTTAACACCCCACCACCATATTTGGTTTCCAAGAAGCTTATGAAGAATACAAAATAGACTTAATTTCTCTTACTCTCCATCAAGGATTAGGAATACTCAGAAAAAGTCAACTGACTTGTCCAAAGCCTACATGTTGATATCCCTCAGGTCTCAGCCTCGTCCTCTTCCTACATGGTCACACCTGTGGACTTACAGTAACGTTATGCTGACAGCTCCCAAATCTGTGTTTTCTTGCCCAGACTTCTTCCCAGATAGATCTTCTCACCTTAGTGAGTTATATGCGCTATTTTAAAAGACACAGACTTAGTGTAATTTTTACTTTTCCATTTCTGCTGAAGTGAGGAAATTAATTAACTCCACTAAATCTCAATAGTTTATTTATAAAATGGGGGATATAACGAAACCTAAGAAGTTAAATTACACAAACTTTATCAGTGTCCAGATATCTCCACTGACACATCTCAGAGACTTCCCAGATTTAATTTAAACAAAATAGCTCCTACTTTTCCTTCAGGATCCTCGCTCTACCCGGTCTTCTTTATACCAGAAAGTGGCACATATACCATCCAGCCAGAAAACTGAGAAATATATTTAATTTTGCTCTTAACCTTTCCCAGATTCAGTCCACGAGCAAGATCTGTCAATTCTACCTTGAAAATAAATTTCAAATCTTTGTCACTTTCTGTATGTCACTGTCACAGCCCCAGATGAGTCAGCAGCCTCCCTTCCCTGGGCTGTTGTAATAGCCACACAACTGCTCTCCCTTCTGCTTTTATTATTGTGTTACCCTCCTTTCACCCACTATTCACTGAGCAGAAAGCCCTTATTAAAAATAAATTATATAATGCCACTCCCTCACATAAAACTTCACAGTGGTTTTCTATTTCACTGAGAATAGAAAAACCCCTTATCACTAAAACTCCTCATGAAGACTTATAGAAACTTTCCTGACCTGGCGTTTGCTCATCTCCCCATCCTCCAGTCACTGTGCGCCAGTCACAAAGTTCTGTCTGCAATTTCTAGAATTTGGGAAGCTCTTTCACACTGTGGGCCCTTTATATCTCCTATTCTCTCTTCAGTGAATGTTGGTTTCCCCTGGTTTTACCCAAGGCCGATTCCTTCTCATTCTTTAAGTCTTAAGTTATAATCTCAGAGAGATTGTCTCTGACAATCTTATTCAAAGATCCTCAGTTAATCTTGTTTTTAAACACAATGATCTATTTTTTTTTCCTTCAGACCATATATAACTATAATTGCTTTATTTATTTGCTTATTTCATTTATTCATTTATCAAAAATTTTGAATGCCTGCTATGTTGGAAGTTCTCTTCTAGGTTCTAAGAATACAACAGTGCATGTCCTCGTGAATCTTACTTTCTAGTGGGAGAGATGGAAAATAAGTGAGTAAATACTCTAAGGGGCAATTTATCAGAGTAAAGGAATGCACAGTCTGGAGAGGGGTTGACTGCATGGTGAGGGATTTTCTGAAAAGGTATGTATGTTTGATTTGAATGACATGAATGAAAAGGTTAGAAAAGGTGAAGGGAGAGCATCTCACCCGGTGGATTAAGTGTTTGAGTCCTGTATATGTAAAAGTCCTGTGTATGCCAAATAGAATTTTTTGTTTGTTTGTCAATAGAAGTTTTTATTATAATCTCAAAAATTGTATTAATTTTTTAAATGCAATCCAAAGGCTTTTCAATCTGGTATATTATTTTACAGTAGCGATTTGTATATTACTTTAAATTCCTTCCCTTACATATCTCCTAATAACTTTATATTTTTGCCTTCGACAATTAGGTCTTGAATATACCAGGAATTGAGTTTTGCAGGGTTTGAGTATCTCCTGGGAAATTCAATTGTCCCCCAGTAATTCAAAATCCCTCCTTTCCCTGGTAATTGGCCATGCCATGCTGCCTCTCATACGGAAAGTCCTAACAAAGGCACAAATCTACTTCCATGATTTCTTTTCCATTCAGTTTATTTATGGGTCCATCTCTGTATGAATTTTGTAAAATTTTATTTTAATTGTTTTATTGCTGTCTAAAAATATATTTCCATGTTGAAATAAGCCAGCTTGTTAAACTTTCTTATAATTTTAATGATATGTCAGGAGATTCTGTTAGATCATCTACATATACAGTTATATCATTTGCATGTAATTAGTTTGTTTCTTCTTTAGCAAATGTTTGTGTGTGTACCCATGCATGTATTTCGTCTTTTTCTTCTTTTTTATTTCAGACTATTACAGGGGTACAAATGTTTTGGTTACATACATTGCCTTTGCACTGCCCAAGTCAGAACTACAAGCGTGCCAAACCCCAAGACAGCATGCACCACACCGTTAGGTGGAAATATTAATAAGTACTTGTACGTGTGAGTCTACAACCCAGGGGAAAATCTGGACTACAAATGTGAATTCTAGAATCATCCACATATATTAAAACTTTGGAAGTGGGTAAAGTCACCCAGAAAGTCTGTTTGAAGAAGAGAGATGAAGAATGAGAGTTGCAAAGGACACTGAAATGTTTAAAGGGTGAGTCAAAGAAAAGGGGGCAGACAAGGGTAATGAACAATGAGGAAATGAGAAAACCAGGGAAGTGTAGTATCCCAGAAGCAATGAGGAAATGCCAGGTGCTATTGAGCAGTTGAATAATTTGAAGGTACAGAAGAGTCAGCTTGATTTGGCAACATGGTAGCAACTGGTGATCCTGACAAGTCCACTTGAAAGGCTGGTGATAGTGGGACTGAGAGAGAATGAAAAAGCAAGAAATAGAGACAGCGAACATAAGGGATTATTTGGCAGAATTTTACTAGAAAAGCTAGCTGATTATTGGTGAAATAGCTAGAGAACAAGTTTGTTTTGCTTGTCTGACTTGTTTTTTTAAGATGGTAGATATTATAGAATGTTTGTATACTATATAATTGAACTAGTAGAAAAGGAAATCAGGATAATGTGAGAGAGAGGGAGTGGGAGATGGGAAAGGGTGGATTGATTAGTTGAGCAGAGTAGGATTCCTGAACGGCTTGAAATGTGTGCTCATAAACAGAGTAAGTTTAGTCAGCAGGATTGTGTTTGTTTCTGCAGCCGTGTTTAACTATGCAGAAGCACCAGAGGAATATAGTGGGCAAAGAGTATGTGTACCTGTGATTAAGGAGTCCAGGATATGCCTCTCCAAAATATGAAGACGGTTGACAGTTAAGCTGAAGATAATTAAGAAGGAGCAGACGCAAGAGGGCTCTCTGCCTCCCTCTATTTGCCTAAAAGTAAGACATGGATTTACAAAGTCAAAAAGCTATCCTGCCCTCCCACCACCACTCAACCAAGGAGAACAAAGATTAACCAAGAAGACAGCTTTAGACCCTCATCACCTAGAGATGATACCAAAATAACTTATATCAACAAGCTTTACTGATTAATGTTTATCTGCCATTTGTTTGCCTTCCCCCTAAGTTTCTGCCCGTAGAGATTCAAAATCCCTTTTTTTTTTTTTTGATCTTGTCACTTCTCTAAAAATTTACTGTTCTTTGTTGATGCTGTATAAAGTGAATTCAAAGTCACCTCTTGAAGAACTACTAATTCTCTGGGTGTCTCCCATGTGTATATGAAATAAACGTGTTGATAAACTTCTGTTTATTTTTCTCGTATTCATCTATTTTTTGTAGCAAGGGTCCATTCCAATTACAGACTTATGGGATTTATTATTTTTCCCCTATACAATCTTTTTTAAGCTTTTGAACGTTAACGATTCTCAGTAAAAGGAACCTGGCAGTTAATTGCTAAAACTTCCCAGGATAAATGTCAAGGGATTTTTATATCAGTAATTTATAGCTTTGCTTTCCTTTCAGGGTGAGTCCTACCTTCTTGCTTTCATTCTCACATTTATAAGACTCTACAGCCTCTGGTTGTGCTTAGCCATTTGATTTATACCACTCAAATGGCTTTCCCTTAAGAAGCCTGCCAGAGTTTTCACATGGAAGATGTTTGTCTGAAAGGCACATATATGAAAGCACTTTATTATTATTACCCCCAAAAGATGCCAAATATTAACAGATATTTTACAGCTAACATAGTGGGAAGACAAAGATGAACAATGTACTTAATGAATTTGAATGTTGAAACAATTTTGCTACTTCAGGAATTTCTTATTAAAGAAAACCTGGCCAAACATTTTAGGCAACACTAGCTAAGAACATACTATTTTAAATTATGTATTATTTCCTAAGAACTTTAAAAGCAGCTTAAGATCCATAAATGCAAGCACTGACTTATTTATACGTACACATTTGGGAACATGCTACTGTAAAACTATCAAGTTATCTTGGCTCCATTTAACAAAATTAAATGAATACTCTTACCGGTCCACACAATAACTCTTTTGTGATCTCAAAAAACTAGCCCCTGGAGCTATTTTAATTTGGTCGAGGAATGTATAGAAAGGTCTTTATGATAGTTTTTTTCCCTTTATGAAGCAGAACGCATCAGTAGTTTCCAAGACCATGGCAAATTTTCAAAAGAATCAGCAGGGTGCTTCAGGGACAGGGTAGCAGGGAAGACTAGAAGGGCAGAATTTAAGAAAAACTAGATGCCTAAAAATGAATTTTCTTTGGCCATTCCATATAATAATAATTGGTATCAGACATCAGACACACAGCTGCAATTACCACACAATCATTGTCAAATTCATGCCCAGGCAGATGGTAGCAATGTTTGGGAGAGAAGATAACACTGAATTTTTAACAAGTGACAAAAGGATTGGCATGGTGCGAACAGAACACCACTACACTTGGCGGCCAGCCAGGCAGCCCCACGTGCTGTCCTCCTGCCATCGCACAGAAGGCCACATGCTTGACAAGATGGTGGATTCTGTCTCTCAGTGGAAGATACAGACCTTCTGAATGGAAAAAAAAAAATCAGAAAGTGATTAAATGGTTGCTCTTTATAGTCAAAGGCTTATTTGACTTGAAGGTTCAGCACGCTAGCCCAACACGAAGTCCTGGCCATGATAAGCAGCAGTAACCCAGCCAGGAGCGGTAGAGCATTCTGGTGAAGAACAACGGTTCTGGGGCCTGGTTCAAATACCAGCTCTCCCAAGTTCTAGTTGTGTAACTTTGAGTCAATGATTTTATATGTCTGTACCTCAATTTGAGCATCTTTCAGATGTGAAAAATAATAGAACCTACCAGTTTTAGCTAGAATCATCTAGAAGTAGAACTGAGATGAAGCTTCTAGCGCAAGTAACTTATTGAGGGGCTGTGCTGAGAAAACGAGGGGGAGCAGGGGAGGCAAGGGGGACGCTGAGCAAGCGTGTGGTCTCCGCTGCTGTTCTCATGATCTGCTGCTGCAGACTAACCCAAAGACGAGTGGAGGAAAACAACAGTCCTGATATTGCGTCATGATTTCCATGGATCATGAATGTGGGCAGGCTACAGCGAGGTTAGTCTGCTCCACAGTGTGAGGTGAATTGGCTCAAACAGCTGGAGGTGGCTGGGACAGCACTGGCTAGAAACATAAGCCTGGGAGCCTCATGTCTTCCCCAGGTGGCATCCATTAGTACTGAAATGCCCAAGATGTGTTTTTTCATTCACGTGCCCCACACTTGGGCCGGGATGGCTGGAACATCTGAGCCTGGCCAGCCTCTGCCCTGTCTCTCCATATTCTCTGTCTGTGGCCGGCTGAGTTCCTCACAGCGTGGCCCTCATGGGAGAGTAAGACGTTTTACATTCTGGCTTGTCTTCCCCTGAACAAATATTCTAAGAGACAAATGTAAAAGCTTAGAAGCTTCTTATAACCTAACCAAAGTCATTCAGTGTCACTTTTGCCGCATTCTATGGGTTTAACAGGGCTAGCCCAGACTCCATACAGAAGGGGACTGCAAAAATAGGTAAACAGCAAGAGATGTGGGTTCTCTGGGGAGCCAGAGCTACCATAGCTGGGCCTACTTCAGATCTGACCTACAGGGCAACACAGTGTCAGTCCCACTTTGAGGCACAGAGCCAGCCTTTTGTACCTGGCTACTCTCTCCAGCAAGGCAGCTTCAGCGAGAGGGAAGGTAATCCTCCAGAGATGGGGGCACCTGTGAACAGGTGCCCAACACGCAGAGCAGCCAGGGTATGAAGGCACAGCCTGGGAAAGGTGAGCAAGTCAGGTCACCGATGTCGTCTACTATGATAACTCAGAAAGTTACTGTGGAAATTAAACAAATAAATATATTTAAAAGTGCCTAGAATGGTAGCAGGCACACATTAAGGAAATGCTCAGTGTGAAGTCGTACCGCGTGGCTGTTTCCTTTGGGCCACTGTGTCTCATGAGGGGACTGAGAAGACACACCTGCAAGTGAATACCTCAAGTTGCCCAATCACCAAGAGTTTTTTCTATTCTATGCATAATTAGACTACTTATGAACAGCCACAATTAGAGACTAATTATAAGACTTCTTTTAAATTCTGTGACCTATATTGGAGCAGTTTGCAGGAAGCATTAGGGTGCAAAGATGAAGCAAATTCAAGTGATATTACCCCTAATGAACCACCCTAATTTATACTCTGAAATTTGAAGACTATCAATAACTTTCTTATTAGGCCTCAGTGAGGTGTCAATTACAGCAGGAGTAGCTTGGTATATATCATTCGCCATTTCCCATAATGCAACTAAGAAATAGATATTATTTGCTTTGTCAGACAGGTACACAAACTCAAAGTTAGACTAAATAAATTCGTCATGTATGAACATACATACTTGAGTAAATATGAAGTGTAATTGGCTTTGAACCTTGGTCTCTTTAATTTTAAAACCCTGCTTGCCAATGATATTATACAACATTCCGTAGTAAATAATCCAGAAGTGATTATATTAAAAATTATATGGAAGTTTTTTTTTAAGTATCTATGATTTCCCCAGGATAATCTGTCTAGAGCTCCTTCACAGAAACAAACGCAGATTGTTTGGATCAAGGGAATTGCCAAAGGCTTCGCTGAGTATTCAGAGGAGCACAATAACTCAAAGAGAAAAATCATTAGCTTCCTAATGAGTCCTTTGAAATAAATAATGGCAGTGTAGCTACAGTATTCTGACCAATGAATTATAGTGTTATCACAGCCAATACAATTTCTATGTTTTTAACTTTTTTTAAAGAGACTGAATAATTGTCCTTATTATTATATTATATAAATGCTGGTTCTACTAAGCGATAGATATGGTATCAACATAAAAAAAGCACTGACTTTTTTTAACTCTACCATTTTCCCAGTGAGTAGAATTTTAAATTCAGGGGGGAAAAAAAGGAAGTATGTGTTCTCAAATTAAAAAGTGTACTTAGTTCTATGCTTTCAAACTTATTAGTTTGATACTGGTATCTCATAAGTCAGAAAATCTATCATTATAGTATTTTAGCAGATTTAAACCATATGAGTAAATGGTAAAAAATCATGAAGATATATTTAGGAAAGGTCAATTTTTCATGCATTTTCTTGGAAGAAGAGGTAATAACATTCTTAAAAGGGCAAGTAAATTAATTCTATTTACCCTAAAGATAGGCTGGGCACGGTGGCTCATGCCTGTAATCCTAGCACTCTGGGAAGCCAAAGTGGGAGGATCCCTCGATATCAGGAGTTCCAGACCAGACTCAGCAAGAGGAAGACCTGGTCTCTATAGAAAATAAAATAAAATTAGCTGGGTGTGGTGGCGCATGCCTGTAATCCCAGCTTCTCAGGAGCCTGAAGCAGAAGGATTGTTTGAGCCCAGGAGTTTGAGGTTGCTGTGAGCTAGGCTGATGCCACGGCACTCTAGCCTGGGCAACAGGATGAGACCCTGTCTCAAGAAAAAAAAAAAATAGTATTTACCAGTACTATAAAAGTTAAATTATTTTATTGGAATCTATAATTTAATTATTTTATTGTATTTTCTTCCAATATCTTTTTTTGCTGGGGAAATTGGATAGCCACATTTAGAAGACTAAAACAGGATCCACACCTCTCACCACTCAGAAAAATTAATTCACAATGGATAACAGACTTAAAATTAAGGCATGAAACTATAAGAATTTTAGAAGAAAATATTGGGAAAACTCTTATAGACATCAGCCTAGGCAAAGAATTTATGAAGAGGACCCCAAAAGCAATCATGGCAACAACAAAATTAACAAATGGGACTTGATTAAATTAAACAGCTTCTGTACAGCCAAGGAAATAATCAAAAGAGCAAATAGACAACCTACAGAATCGGAGAAAATATTTACATGCTATACATCCAATAAAGATAACCAGAATCCAGATAAATCAGCAAGAAAAAAATCAAACAACCTCATAAGAAAGTGGGCAAAAGACATGAACAGAAGCTTTTCAAAAAAAGATAAACTAATGGCCAAGAAACATGAAAAAATGCTCAACATCACTAATTATCAAGGAAATGCAAATCAAAACTGTATCCATTATTTTAAAAGATAGATTCTTTGAGGATGTAGGGAGGAAAAAAAAGAAAAAAATATTTCTTGTTCTTCACAATATTATTATTTTTTTAGTTATTCAGAGCACATTCCTAATAAAACTTGAAGCAACTGGAAAGCAGTATGCTAAAATCACAAATTGAAATAGTGCACAATGTAAAACTGTAGAAAAATATTCTGAATTAAAGAAGAATTAGAGGTGGGTGGCTTTAGTTGTAGAGGTGGGTGGTTTTAATTGGAGAAGCTTTCTTTTAGAACTTTTGAGAATTGGTACAGAAGAGAATGAGCCAGTCCAAGAAAAGAGAATGGTGTATGCGTGGCTATCTTAGTAGGTATAGCCACAAACATTAATAAGTAAATAAGTAAAGCAAATTATATTTTCTAAGCTTGAGAACTCATTTTGTTAAGTATTGGTATAATCCTTAGGCAACTGGAATAGACACAAACAAAATCATATAGGACAACGAGTAAAGTAATAGCATTTTTGAAAATGGTCAGAAATATTATAAATTTCTTCAGGTGTGAAAATCTAGAAAATAAGCGTCTGACATGCCATTGATGATTCTGACAAAACAACAAAGAACCATTGTCTGGAAGCAGCAGGGCTATCCGGAAAGCCAAGGGCTGACAGTGATAAGAATGAATTGAGGATGCAACAGTCAAATGGTGTGACCCTCAAAGGAGCAGGGTTTTTGTTTATTTGGCTGATTTAATAAGAAGAAGAAGGAATATGAACTGTGTTGAGGTGTGAGGGGGGACCAAATAAATATAACCCCGCTTTTCTAGCTGAACTACTTGAGATATAAGTAAACAGATTATGGCATATGAAGATCAAAGGATCACATGGGTTTTAATATCAGCTAGCAATAACTATGAGCCAATCACATTGCACAATATTTTAAATTTTGCTAAATTATTTAGTCTTCATAAAAACACTGTGGAGTAAAGTACCATCATTTTTTCCATGTAACATATGAAGCGATTAAGGTTCACATAGCTAGTTAATGACATAACCAAGCTTGAGGTTGTCTGAGTCCAGTTGTTACTAGAACGTGTGGCCAAAGTGTACAACTACAACGAGCTTCCAAAAATTAGTCTGAAATCTAGTCTGAAACTAGATTACTCTCAGCCAGAGAGAGCACTGAACTGCCTCAGGCTTCTACAACTGAGGATTTTCTTGAGTAAAGTAAATAAAATGGAGGTGGAAGCCAGAAAGCATGCTTCCTGCACACACCTTGGCTCCCTGGAGGCAGAAGAGAGAAGGCTCTATTTCTGCTGCTGATTTAGAGATAAGTCATATCTCTACCCCCTGGGGAGAATTATGTGAGATGGTAGGAGAAAGATCAGCAGTGTTATGCTAGTGGAAGTTTCTGCCCACAGCAGGAAACTACCCTCCTCCTTGTATATACACAAAGTATCTAAAAGCAGAATAAAAGAAAAATGAAGAGACTATCCTACTTTCTAATACTGCTGTACAAGCTGAGGGAACATAGGTCGGCCACTACATCCTCAGAGAGCTACCTGGGAAGCAGAATTCTCAGGAAACACCCCAGGCTGCATTATGTTCCACAGCAAAAGGAGAAATCACAAAGATATGGATGATTTGGGAAGGTTTGTGTAAAAGAAATACAGACACATGCACATATACAATATTTGTGTGTGCAATATGTGTATACACATATACACATATGTGTGTGTGTGTGTGCACGCGTGTGTATGTGTGTGAGAGAAAGAGAGAAGTAGTTTTAGAAGGCCCAGGTCCAGTAAAGGGGTCTAGGATGAAGAGGAGAACTCTCACTTTGGGTTGTAAGTTTGAGTTAAAGAAGTGCACTATAGGGGTGAGACTATGGGAGAGTAAATGTGATGAGAAGAGTCTTCACATTGGCTTGTAAAGCATGGTTGTCTTCTTCACAGTCACATGGTGGATAATGTGTGCTGTAGCCTCATGGAAATTTTGGTACAAAGTTCCTTTATCTGTGGACCTCCTGAGATGGTCAGTGGCAGTAGACAGATAGCAGCAAGCTGGGCTGAGATGCTTATGCAAGTAGGGTGGTGGACAGGAGGAAGGAGGAAGGGAAATTCATACCTTAGCACTGGGGCACTTCATGGCAGTGTTTGGGGGCCAGCATGGTGTGAATATTGAGTTTTAAATATACTCCTGAACTGAAAGAAGCCTGTTAAGAAGAAATTACAGATATTCAAGAGAACATTTTGGTTGACTGATGAAAACTGGTACCAGATTCAAAGGGTTAAGGAGATAAGAAATTAAATGATCAGCTGAGAGAGTTGGAAAGATTGAGGTCATGTTAAAAAACAATAAACAGATTCAGTAGAAGAGAGAGAATAGAGGAAATGGGAAGATAGGAGGTTATAGTCAAAAGAGTTTGATTTCTTGAAGGAGAAAAATTTTAAAAGACAATGACATTTAAAAATTGTGGGCCTGGCATGGTGGCTCATGCCTGTAATCCTAGCACTCTGGGAGGCCGAGGCGGGTGGATCGTTTGAGCTCAGGAATTCGAGACCAGCCTGAGGAAGAGCAAGACCCCATCTCTACTAAAAATAGAAAGAAATTATATGGACAGCTAAAAATATACACAAAAAATAAGCTGGGCATGGTGGCGCATGCCTGTAGTCCCAGCTACTCGGGAGGCTGAGGCAGGAGGATCGCTTGAGCCCAGGAGTTTGAGTTTGCTGTGAGCTAGGCTGATGCCACGGCACTCTTGCCTAGGCAACAGAGTGAGACTCTGTCTCAAAAATAAATTAATAAAATAAAATAAAATAAATACATAAATAAATAAATAATTGTGGTCGTGATGTACAGTTGCAGCTCCACTAAGTAGAAGTCAAAAGTAAAGATTACATATTATACTTAAATTAAAAATTGGGGTACTCAGTGGAGCTTAAATTTTTAGCTTGATTTGAAAAAATATAAATTTTATTTAAAAGTTACCAGCAGTTTCCATCTCCAGTGATGGAAATACTACTTTACCTTTAAAATTCAGAAGAAATTCACTTGAATGGCAAAAGTATAGCAATTACAGACTTGCTGTTAAGGGGGGAAGATATTAAAGGCATCATTCCCCTGCATGTTAGTTTTTCAGACTGGATGTTTGCCTTGCCAAATCATCCTGGGGCAGCCAAGAAGTCTGGCTTTGAGCTGGACCAAGAGGAAGGGTTTCTCTTCACTTGAGGGCCAAGACACATTTGATCTGGACTCCAGGGTGGGAGTATGGACAAAGGCACTTTTATTGAGGGGAGACTGGTTGATGAAAACCTGGGTTCTGCAGAAGGGATTAGCTAGCAGAAGGCACCACTTTGAGAGGCATGACCGAAAGACTCCATGAGCAGTGATCATTCAAAGTTTTTTTTTTCTCCCTCTTCATTTAAACCCAAGCTTTCGATAAAGTTCATTAAAGCTTGGCCTTAGTTCTGCACTGAAGAGTTAAGGGAGTGGCTGGTATACACACTTGGAGCGGGGATGGAGTTACGACAGAGCAGCAGCAACTTGGAGAAGTTTAAGATGTCATGGCAAGAAATGATCTACAGAGAGTGAAAGCAAATATTCAAGAGAAGGAGAGTTGGTGTAAATGAGAAGTAACCACCACCTTTTCTTGGGAATTGCTAAAAATTGTTTTAGGGAGAATTGTAGTATGAATATACCTGAAAGAAATAAAGGTAGACCTACCATTTGATCCAGCAATCCCACTACTGAATGGGTATATTTACCCAAAGGAAAAAAAGGCCATGTTATAAAAAAGACACTTGCACTCAAATGTTTATACTAGCACAATTCACAATCACATAGATGTGGAATCAACCCAAATGCCCATCAATACCTGAATGGATTAATAAATTGTGATATATTTATACCATGGAGCACTATTCAGCCGTAAAAATAAAATGGAGATCTACTATCTTTTGTAACAACCTGGATGGCACTAGAGCCCATTCTTCTTAGTGAAGTATTCCAAGAATGTAAAAACAAACCACATCTACCCAATACTAAATTGGAACTAATCAGTCAACACTCATGTGCACATATGGAAGTAAAATTCAAGGGCAGTCAAGCAGATGGGAGGGGGGACGAGGGGGTGGGTAAATTCACATCTAACAGTTACAATGCACATCTAACTGGCTGAAGGGCACACATGTAACTTTGACTCAAACTGTAGGAAAGCAAATGATGTAACAAAAATGTATGTATCCTGTAAGTTTCTGAAATAAAAAAAAAACTCATTCCCTTTTGAATTAACCTATGAAAACCTTAGCAATAGCACCATGCTAAGGGACAAATGTAGTCAGTGTCTAACATCTCAGTCATATTATTCATGACTTGAGGGTGCCTGCAAGACACACGAATTGAGATTTCCAATTCTGGACACTGTTAATATAATATAATATGCTGGGCCCCCACTCAGATCCATTTACCGGGGCTGGGGCAGGCATCCCCCATCTGCTGTGAGCTGGTTGGTTAGAGGTCACAGCTTCCCCTTCTCCAGAGAACTGCCACTGAACAGGAGCCGCTGAGCCCCGAAGAATATACACACTACTCCTCATCCCCGTCCCTCTTCAGTTAAAGTCAGTAGGCAATGACTGGGTATGACAGACAAATACAAAAGTGACTGCTCCCTTTGCATCAAGGAGTGACTCTCCAGTGTAATTAGTGCTTTAGAGCTTCCAGCGGAATTGAGACAAGGTTAAACTCACATTTTTGCTTAGTTTATTCCCTATGTATTCTGCTTCCCCCAGTTGCATTGTTCAAATGGACATCTTCAGTCATTTGCACTTCAATTTCCATCTCAGGTTTTTCTTCCAGAATATAAAAATTTCATATCTCTGCTAGAAGATGATAGAAGAGATCTTAGAGTTTTGAATGTCTACAATATACTACTCAGAATTAGGGGTGATATTATTATTCTCATGTTATACTGAAGAAAACAATCAGAATCCAAATCCCACACTATATCCACTTACTCATGTGATTTATAAGAAAAACTTTAAAACACTGAATTTGCAAAATTACATTACATAAAATATATCTCCAAATCTTCTTTTATTATGATACCAAATTCACTTAGAAAAGGAATCAGGGGACAAATAAATAGTGTCGCAGTACAGAGGTTAAGAGAGAGACTCTGGAGTCAGACTGTAGAGCTTTCAACCTTTGTGACTGAAAGCAAGTTAATTAATGTCCCTGTACCTTAGTTTGTACACTTGTGGAGTACGGATAATTACAGCATCTCTCTCATAATTATTTTCAAAATTCATAAGTATATGTGATTCTACAAACTGATGAGCTTGTGGAGAAATGTCACAAAGCTGTTATAGTCGGAAGAATAAAAAGTAGATTTTTTTTTCTAAATAGAAAAATCATAAGAATTTTATGTTTGGTAATTGATCATTCCTTCCAATAGCCATTTTAAAATTTTACCATATTTATTTGTTAAACAAAGTTAAGAAAGCTCTGGGATTTATTCTGTATAATGACAGGGCTCAGAAAACGGTACAGTTTTTAAAAGCAGCAGGAATTTTAGAAATCATGTAATTCAACCTTCTTATTTGATGGTTAAGGAAACATGATGTCTATAATGATTCAGCTGTTTGCCCACCTAGATGTCTGCTTCCTGCTTTATGAAAATGCTTTCCATTTCTAGAGCCTTATTGGCATCTTGTGTCACCACAGTTCAATTTACTAGATGTCTTTCTGTTTCAGAAGAAAAGGATTGCTTCTTTTCTACATAATAAAATCCTCACTGGAAATCAAGACAAAATATAGACTTAGTTGGTCTTCAGTAAATGTTGCCAGATAATTATGAAAATGAACCATCGTCACTGAGTAAAACAAATCCCCTTATGTTCTCATTCACCAAATTTGTAGTGAAGTATAAAAGGCAGGCTGAAATAAAGCTTGACCTTAGAAGTCAATTACACACATATGGATAATCAAGCGTCATTTTACGACCACAGAAAAACATTCACTCCCAGTTTAGACCTAATCACCTTTGCTCATTGTCAATATTCTCAAAAGTGTTTCCCATTTTATGCCTAAGGACTGACTAGATAACCAGTATATGAATAAGTTTAATATTTATTAGAAATGAGTAGTAAAGCTATATCAAAAAGTCTAAACTTGAAATTTTTCTATATAATTACTGATAACCTCTAACAGAAACCTTTTCTGGAAGAATTCCCCCATCATTCAATGGGCTTTAGGATTTTTAGAAGTTTTCTGCTTCCAGGAGTTCCATCTGCATTAATGGCTTTTATGTCGTAATTGAGACTTCCATTAAAATGCAGAGTGGAATGACAGGCTTCCATGTGACCCTGGATAAAACACATTCTTCCATTCCTAACCTCATTTCCGGAAACTTTTCTGTAAAGCTTGACTGAATCATGAGCTCCTGACCCAGCTTAAAGATACTCCTGAGTCCTGATATTTTTGAGAAACATTTTGTACAGTTCTGTGTCCTTTAAGTGTTATTTTCTGATGGGAGAAAGCAATGTTCCTTCCAAAATATTTTCTTAATGGCCAAATCAAAATTACATATATTTGAAATGAGCTGACCTACATTTGCTTCATTTTTCCACATAACACTGGTTCTGAATGCAGAAGTCTATTTGAATGTGGCCATCTAGTTTAAATTTATACTTACTACAACCCACCCTAAGGTTTTGGGTTTTTTTTTTATTTTAATCAGTGTGATCAGTAGCCCTCTCTTGCTGTCTGCCCGGGGGAGCAGCTTGCAGTTATTATTTCCACCGCTGAGATCTGACACTGTATATCGTCTAAATGGGACAGATGGAGCTTGTCTAAGGCTGTATTTCATCAGCCATATCCTTGGCAAGCCTCCCATAGACATCAGAGTAAGGCAGACTGATGCCTGATCTGTTATTTATAAAAAATGATTTAATATTAAATTACAAAATGCTATCGACACAATTATAGGAGAGAAATTAATAGTGTCAGGTTTAGTCATATGGAAGTTTCTCTGACATCATAAAACCGTTATCAACCACTTTATCCATGCATCAGATTCTCACAGGCAAAAAAATATAAGAGTGACACCCTTGATCCTATTAAATAAAGCATTTGAGAAGGTGACCACGATAGTGATTTTTTTCTGGATCTTTCTTGGAAGAGCAAGTCAGGCTTGAAAATGATGACTTCACTGCAGGCGACACAACTTTCAGTAAGTGCGTCCACTGGTTTATGAGTATTAAATCTCACAGACTTACCAAAAGTTAGAGGTGAATAGTGACAAGAGCAATACTGATCTAGAGAGATGTTTCATTAGGTCTAATTTTCTACTCCTAATTTTCATGGGAGGATGTGCTTTCAACTTCAATGTGAAAAGTGAAAGGCAAGAAGAATATTCAGAAAAAGGTAAGTTACTAAAAATGCTGTGTAAAACAATTGATGCTGGTAGAGAAAGGATATAACAGCTAACTTTACATCTCTGAAGGCCCTGCATTGTTTTGTATCAAAGGCACCTACAGGTAAGCAAACACTCTGCACACCATACATCCCTACTCCCAGTTCACTATGTTTGCCATTGCATATATTTCCTCATTTCCAAAAATCTCGTCTTATCAATTTACTGCATCACTTAGCTTGACACTTAGCTCAGGTTCTGTCTAGTGCAGTGGTGGCATTTTCAGGCATCTGTGCTTTGTCTCTCTAAAGAGAAAGAAATTCTTTCATGGTAAATACTCTATTTAATACTATGTGTTCTCCTCCATAGCACCAAGCAGCAAAATGAACATAGTGGTAGGCATTCAATAAATTCTTGCAAAACCAATGAAAACTTAATTATTGGATTGCCTAAGAGCAGAAGTCAGCATTTAAAGCACATTAAGATATCAATAGATTTTAGTGTTTTTAGATAAAATGAAAAACCAAGATATAGAAAAGTTCACATTTCTGTTATATTTCCTTTTATTTTTTCCTTCTGTTGATACTTTATAGTAAGAAGCAAAAGCCAGAAGACTTCAGAAAAGAAGGGTAGGTGACACCAAATAAAAATAGAGAACAGCAATAAAGTGTGACAAACACAAAGATAATGGCATATACTAGGCAAAAGAGTGACAGGAAGGCTGCAGTGATCAATTTTCTTAGATGGATCAGAGAGAAAATATCTGATTTGGGTCTTAAGACATGGGTAGAAATTTCACCACTAAATGGAAGAAAAAATTCTAAGTGCAATCGTTATTTCTGGCTCTACATGTTGTAATAGATATTAAGATAAAGAAGGCAGTAATGATTGTTAGAAATTAATAAGAATTTTCAAGGATCAAACATAAACTGAACCCAGAAAGATGTGTAGAATGTAAATAAGTGTAGAGGTAGAAAGTAGACATGGCTCTGAGGAAATAAGAAGCTTGTTTACAAATGAGATTAACTGTGGCCAGTATTCAGAAAGTGAAGAAAGATAATCCAAAAGAGCATATTCAGTACTACGTGATAACTTGACTCCAATAAGTTCACATCTGTCATCAAATGATCATAAATTGCCAAATACTATCTTTGGTACATTCATTTTATTGTTACACATTTTGGACTATCTAGCAACTGTCATTTTACACAGTTAAAATCAATTTCTGCGAGATCTTACAGAAAATATTTTACTAAAAATGTATTTGCAGTATTTATTGAATTCACCAAGATAATAATTGACTGAAAAATCTGAAGTTGAAGAGATCAAACAGCTTATCAATAAACCAATATCTGCTAAAACAGTTTATCTCTAGTATTAGGTCATATCATGCAAGAAGAACTTTTCAGAAACATTTATTCAGTAAGGAAACACCTAAGAAGCTTAAATTGGAATCCATTTCTAGACAAACATGGTTGAGCTGATGTGAACTGCAACGAATCAGCAATAGGAAAAAATATATATAATTCACCAAAGATTTATTGGCATAATCTCCTATGGTACATCTGCTTCCTTTAGATAGCTAATAGAACCGATTTACCACAAATGACATGTCAAAACCTTAAGAGAAAATGACTCCTGCCAGATGCCACCTATAATCACTTTCTGCTGGTTCTAATATCTGTCTCTCTCTTGATGGCCTCAATCCATTCTGGCAGACACAACACAGAGAACAATGTCAGTAGACGTTAGAAATGAACGGGCGGTGTACTCCTACATGGAGTAGGTCACATTGCAAACTCAATACAAAGAGGTTTAAAAGCAACTTGATTCTATTTCATTTAAATGTCATCCAAACAGTTTAAAGTAGTTCATAATGAGAATGGCATTTATAATATTAGAATTTGTAATCCCACAAGTAGGCTTGGAGTTTTTGGCCTTTGGAACTAAAGAAATGCTTTGTCCAGGCCTTCCACCACTTTTATTATTTCAAGAAGTAGTTACTATATTCTATACCTACTATGTGCCTAACACTGCACTATTGTATTCAAGATGCAATGATGAACCAGATAAAGATACTAACCTGCCAGAGTTTGACATAAATTAATACCCACAGAAAAGAGAAGAGCAAAAATATTATCAGTCATAGGAAATTCTTTCTAGAAAAAGTTCAAGTTGTACACAACTGCAGTGAAAATGCCCTGAGCAAGCCTTTATTTTCTGATAGCTAGTCAATTTTCTTCAAATGCTCTTATTTCTGGCTTTTATTCCTATTTTCTCAACATGCTTTGAAAAAATCATAAAATACTTCTATTAGAAATGATTATTGTTCCTCAAAATTTAAAGAACAATAAATCACAGACCTTAGAGATATATCTGTATTTGAGTGCATTGTCTTAATCAAAATGTTTTTGTTTTCCTCTAGATACTGTTTCTCATGTTTATTCTTTGACAACTACCCTGATAAAATTCACTAGAGTATAAATCTCCAAGTGTACTATTTTGAAGGAATTTATTAAGCAAAATATAATTAAACCCCAAAGGAGAAAAATGTTTACATTTATGACAAAGGCTCTTTTATCTTTTTTATACCTTATTCATGCATCAGTCCCCAATCATATTAATGTGCACTGAAAGATTAGCTCATGGGACAAGAAGCAATTTTTCACCCCTGTGTTGTTCAACATCTAGCTCACGCTTGGCACTCCACAGGTACCAACTGGTCTACCTTAATAAACTTCAAAAAAATTAAGACATCATATGTACTCCACTGGGTTAAATGATACTCTCTTCAGATTCAGTTGCAACAATGCTGGGACCTGTTGAATTGATGGGATTTTCTTTTCTTGACAGCAGAAATCTCAAGTTGGACATTGTTTTGCCTTAAAATAAAGATTTATTTGGTAGTAGCAAGAGATTCTATTATAAGGAGGATAATCAAAGAAGTAGGTAGTTCTCAAAATGACTAATTTATAGAATGGTAATGACTCAATTTTTCTTTCTCATGCGAGTTTGGAAGCAGAGTGCTTTTATGAGTATTAACAAGGGCCTCATATTTCAGTGTTTCAGCGTTATATATCTCAATTCTTTGCCTTTATAATCTATCTCATGATACTGTTCTGCTGTCTGGGATAAGAATTAGAAAAAAATATACATGCCACCTCATTCGTTTTTATTTTGTTATTATTCTAATTCTGGTGCCTCTCTCTTTCTTGACACTCCTTGTCCTCCAACCATTAGCTGGGCATCTATCTTCTGGCCTTTATCTGGTACAAAGTCTCAAGGTGGGACACAAACTCCAACCCAGTAGGTCTGTCAGTGTGAGTTGTGGGGATGAGCTGAAACCAGAGAGCTGATAGTCCCGGGAAAGGAACATAGGAGAAGTATTATAAGATTATATTAATCTGCATCTAAGATATGGCTCTTCATAAACATGCCCATAATCTCACAATGTTTCTTATATTTAAGACTGAATATTTCAAAATAATTTTTAATATTGTAATGTTTTAGCAAGGTCTTTCTAGAAAAGGAGTACATTCTGGATATGCTATAAAAAGTTATTTTAAGATTACAATAGAATCTTGAGCTCAGGAAATCACTGTGCCTTGAAGGTCTTCATTTATTGTTTATAACACTTAACTTTATCACTTGGTGTGCCTTTTAGTGATTTATGCTATTTTAGTTTACACAATAGATTTAAATAAAGCACAATAACACCCTACCTAACAGTTTTTGTTTTTAATATGCTCTGTGGTGACACCGTAGGGCTAGCATACTTTGGAGTCAAACAGTCCTGACTAGTTCCACTTACTAGCTATGGAATCTAAAAGAAATCACCACTATCTTCAAACTTCCATTTCTTTATCTATGAAGAGTGGGACTAGTCCCTATCTGAAATGGCATTGGGTGATGACTAAATGGGAGAACAGAACCCCTAAATGGAGTCACAAAATAGTAGAATGTGTGTATATTTGCATGTGTTTGTGGGTGCGCACCCACATATAGGTCAGCGGGTAGCACCTTGATGAAAAAAATGCTCTGTTTTTAAACCTTAAAGAAGCAATTAATATAAGCAGCCTCCAGCTTATTAATTAGATAGCTTATATAAGTTGGCTGTTGTATTAGTTTTATAGTGTTAGCTATAACAAATTATGATAAACTTAGTGGCTTAAAACAAGAGAAATGTATTGTCTTATAGTTCTGGAGGTCAGAGTCCAAAATGGGTCTCAGTAGGCTAAAAGGAAGATGTTGATAAGGCTGCATTTCTTTCTGTAGGCTGCAGGGGAGAATTAGGTTTGTCTGTTTGTTTTTGTCTTTTCTAGCTTCTAGAGGCCACCCACATTCCTTGACTCATGAATCCATCTTCAAAATAAAAATATTGCATCTTTTGACCACATTTCCATAGGCATATCTCCATCTACCAACAGCCTACAACTAAGCTGGGAAAGGATTTTTGCTTTTAGGAATTCAAAATCAGATTGTCTCACCTAGGGAATAGAGGATAATTCTCCTCATCTCAATTTCCTTAACCCAAATCACACTTGCAAATTTCCTTTTGCCTTATAAGATAACGTATTTACAGGTTCCAGAGATCAGGACGTGGACTTCTTTTGGGGGGGGTGGGGCACATTGTTCTGCCTACATAATTGTATACCTGTTATTTGACTGAATTTCAGAATGTATGTCTCCATGGAAATAGTGTTATATATGCTAACTATGACCATAGATCAATCCACAATATTTCTTTAAATCATAATATATTTCAACTATAAAAATGAACTCTGTGACTAAATGGGCAAAATTTGGTAACAAAAGATGTTTGTAGAATTTACTTTGAGTGATTGGTACAAAACTCAAAAACTCTAAATCCTTAAGCTGAAAGACCAGGATTGGGGTGAAGAGGATGGAGCAAGGATGGGATTCAGGGTGTAAGGCATAAGAAGTTGTCTATGGTGAAATCATTGGTGTCCCATTACAATAATGAGACTTCCATTGATAATAGAAAAGCGGTCAAAAAGATGTAACATTTTTGTTTTGAAGATGGAGGAAGGGACCCACGAGCCAAGGAATGTGGGCGGCCTCTAGAAGCTAGAAAAGACAAAAACAAACAAACAAAACCAAATTCTCCGTTAAAGCCTGCAGAAAACTCATCCAACAGCCTCACTAAGTCATAACAATATGGTTCCATTTCCTCTGCCACCTTGTGCTTTCTGCCAAAACCTTCCCTACCACCCCCTCCCACTTAAGCCTAGAATGCACTCACAGCTCATCCCCACAGATACTGTACTTAAAATCCACTCTGATTTTTCCCTTTGGGGATCAAAGAGAAATTCAAGATTCAAAAGTCTTCCTAGCATTCATCTTCCTTTGCTCTATATTCCTCTTGCCTTTGTCTCCCACCACTAGTCCTGACCTAGGAAACACAGACCTTTCTCAAGGGAAAATAAAACATCAGGAACCTTGGGTGGGTGAATTTTCCTAAACAGTAAATGTAGGAGACCCAGAAAGTTGCATACTAGAGTGGTAGCATTGAGCTCCCTAGCATCACTGATATTATAATTTCTAGGTGACTAATCTTGCATAAAAAATGACCATAAATCTGGTATAAATTTCAAAATAGATGATATCTGTATCACTATAGACAGACAATACAATCTAGAAAAAAAATAGCCCATATTGCCCTAGATTGCATCAAAAGAGTTTTTAAGTAGGAACATCTTAATAACAGGTCCTGCTTTTCCCCTGGCTCTTTTCCACACCAGGTAATATGGGACCTTCAACTCTTCATCAAGGAGAGTTGCTGAGACTCCTTAAGCTATGTGTCACAGTTGCTGATCTCAAGCCCTCTCTACCACAAAAGCATTAGTCGTATCTCTCTCTCTCCTTCTTACACCCTCCATTGCCCAGAAGCAGGGCAAAGGTTCCTTCTGTGCTATCTTGAGCACCCACCCCAGAGCCATCTCCTGGCTGACTCTGAGGTTGTCTCTTAAAGCACTCCCACCCTGTTGCTGCTGCAGATCCTGAATGTCTTAAAGTAGCCCCCCTGCATTCCCTGGAAAAGAAAAGCCATGCTGCATCCTCACAAAATGGTGGTGGTGGGTATCTGTTTCTGCCCCTCCTTGCCTTACACATCATAACCAAGAGTAAGGCTTTTTACACCACGGACAACTCAAAGTTCCCTGGAGGAAAAGTATTTCAGCTTCTGCCTATAGCAGTTTTCTCTACAAGGCTGGAGTCTGAAGATAAACTTCTCCATTGAGCTCCCCAGTGCCCCTCCTCAGATGTGCTTAAGCTTTTCTTTCAAACATCCTCATGCGAATTTGATTACTGGCAATACTCAGATATGTCTGAGTGTGTTGGGAACAGCCTGTACTATAGTTAAAATTTCCACTACACAAAGAATATATTTTTAAAATGATAAAGAATGTACTGGAATTGTTTCCTAGCTTTATTGGAAGTAGCCATATTACACTGTAGGGGTGAAGGGAAAGCTTCTCTTTTGCCCTCAGAAGGTCTAGTGAGAAACCAACTCACAAAAAGCAGATTATTTGGAGAAACGGCATACAAATTTACTACTAACGTGTTCATGTAGAGTATCACAGAGTTATTACCCAAACTCCAATAGGCTACAGAAACTTATATACCTTCTTGAGTTTACAAAAAGAATGAAGGCTCAGAGCATGACCCAAAACTGGTTATAATGGTAAATCGGGTTACAAGGGCAAAATAAGTCATGGGAGGGAGAAAAGAGGAGGAATGGCTAGCAAATCTGGTCTTGTTATATAGATAAAACCTCACAGGTAGCAACACTCAGGGAGAATATATGGTAAGTGTTTCTTTCTTTCTTTCTTTAAGGTGTCAGACTCCCAGGTGTGGACAAAGGAAAGCCTGTCTATATCATGCAGATTTTCTACAGATGCAAATGTCAGCTGAAGAAATAATGAGCTTCATAAATTTGGAAAGGAGAGCTTTATTTCTCATAAAGAATTATAGCCTTCAGGGTAGCCATTCTGGCAGGCTGGGAAGCGTAGCCTCAGGCAGAAGCTCAGAGCATGTACATTGAGGGAAGGGACAAGGAACAGGAATTTATGATGAGCAGAGTGGCCAAACATACATATTTAACAAGCTATAGGAAGAGTCATGAATATTTTTGAAAGAAGAAACATGCACATGCAGAATTGAGCTTCATGCCCCTTCATAGATTGCATGTACAAAAAAAATGGCAGTGTTAGCATGATAGAAAGGTGGAGTTTTCGGCCTTCTGATGTCAAAAGGTGAAGCAGAGGACATGACAGACCTCACTGTACATTTTCTGTAGTCTGGTTAAAGCCATTCCATGGTTGGTAGCCCCTTATCAGGAAAGAATGCTGGTCCAGTTATTGTGCCAAAACCACGATAAAGGAGGAACAGCATTAGGCGGTTAATCGAAATCATCCATGAAACAAGTCTTTCCAAAGGGCTGGTTCTCTTTAGGCTTTAGCAACTGACCAATAAGTCAGTTTTAAGGTTTCTCTGGGGTACCCTTGGCCAAGAGGTGGTCTATTCAGTCGACTGGGGGACTTAAGACTTTATTTTTATTTCTCACATATTTACCCCACAAAAGACAGCTTTTCAGGGCTACAGCTTTTTTCCCCAAAATATTACAGGGGTGCAAAAGTTTTTGGTTATATGGATCTCTTTTGTAATGTTTGAGTCAGGGGTACAAGTATGTCCATCACCCAGACAGAATTCATTGTACCCATTAGGTATGTTTTCACCCCTTTCTTCTTCCACCGTCCCTCTTGGTTGATTTCCACTGAGTTTGACTTCCTTCTGTGCACATGTGTGCCCATCATTTAGTTCCAAATTTAATAGTGAGTATATGTGGTGTTTGTTTTTCCATTCTTTAGATACTTCATTTAGGATAATGGTCTCCAGTCCCACCCAAATTTTTGCGAAAGGCATTAATTCATCCTATTACGTGGCTTAGTGGTATTCCATGATATACATATACCACATTTTGTTAATCCACTCATGAATTGATGGGCACTTGAGTTGATTCCACATCTTTGCAATTATGAATTGTGCTGCAGTAAACATTCAAGTGTGGACATCTTTGTGATGAACTGATTCTTCCCCTTTGTGTAAATACCCAGTAGTGAGATTGCTGAATTGAATGAAAGGTCTACCTTTAGTTCTTTGAGGACTCTACACTCTGTTTTTCATAGAGATTGTACTAATTTGCAGTCCCACCAACAGGGCATGAGCATTCCTTTCTCTCTGCACCAATGCCAGCATCTATTGTTTTTGGACTTCTTTTAAAAAGCCATTCTAACTCGGGTAAGATGAAATCATTCCATAACATCAAGAAGAAAGGAATCCTCCCCAACTGATTCTAAGAAGCCAGTATCACCTTGATACCAAAGCCAGGAAAGAACAGAACAAAAAAAGAAAACTACACACCAATATCCCTCATGAATATAGATACAAAAATCCTCAGTAAGATTCTAGCAAACTGAATTCAACAGCACATCAAAAAATAATCTACCATGACCAAGTAGGCTTCATCCCAAGGATGCAACGATGGCTCAACATACATAAATCAATAAGTGTGATTCACCACATAAACAGAAGCAAAAACAAAGACCATATCATCATCTCAATAGATACGGAAAAAACATTTAACAAAATTCAGCACCCTTTCATGGTAAAAAATCCTCAACAAATTAGGCACAGAAAAAATATATCTTAAAATTATAAAATTCATATGGGACAAACCCACAGTCAACACCATACTGACTAGGGAAAAGTTGAAAGCATTCCCAATTTCTTTTTCTTGCCTGATTGGTCTGGCTAGGACTTCTAGCACTACACTGAATACAAATGGTGACAGTGGGCATCCTTAGGCATTCTGGCAGGCTGGGAAGCATAGCCTCAGGCAGAAGCTGAGAGTGTGTACATTGAGGGAAGGGACCAGTAAACAAGATCTTCTAAAACACAGATTGTATCACAGATTACTTATAAAATTTTTTAAGAGGCTGATATTACCTGAAAATACTATTTAAATAATTAGGTTGGACTAAGGTTTAAAGAGGATTGGAAATTTAAGTTTTGCTTTTTTTGTTACTGAGTGAAAAAGGTTTGCAAAAAGGAAGAACAGATTGCTTTTACCCCAAATAAAGAAATTATATTTTCTCTGCACTATTTTATTGTACTATGATTCAGTTTTGCAATCCACTGAAAAATTTACATGATTAATTTTGCATTTAGAAGTGTCTGTGATGTAGCCATATCCCATACACATACACAAATTGCCCCCAGGGAGGAATATATATATTCTGCTTTACATATATGTATATTTCCAGTCTATATTTTATATACTATGTATCAAGGTATAATAAATAGTATTAAAAGTATAGTATATATAATATGCCTTATATACTATATATTAAAGTATGAATTGGTAGAAATTTTATGAGAATTAAATTGTTCTAGATCCCTGTTGCCTAGTTTTAAAGCCCTTTTATTGACAGTTGCCCATTAAATTCACCAGAGAGGACTTACCTCTAACTGGCATGTCACATGTATCCAGACCAATAATGCTTAACTACAGAAAGCATCGCTTTGGTTCTGGTAAATTAGATGCAAATAAGGACTTCAGAGTTACTAACAATGGGTAGCATCATCCTGGAATGCTAGAAACAGCACAGTATGGCACATGAGGACACAAACATAGGCGTAAGTACCACTGGTACATTATAACGTGGATGCTATCTTACCCTCTCTGGTGCGTGTACCATTTGAAACACTAATTTTATCTATCAAATGAGCACTCATATTCAAACACCCATTTCTCATGGGAGTATTAATTTATTTTTGAAATCTTAATATTTGATCAAAATAAATATTATTTATTTTCATAAAGTGATTTTTTGAGTCACATATCACAGAAAAAGGTGAGCTAATTTTCTATGCTCAAGGTCCCACTGAAAAAAGAATTCCACAAACTAGAAGATGTTCCTTAAAGTCCTGATTGTGTGACATTTGCATTTTAGCACAATTCTGAATGACGTTTCTGATATACTTGCATCTTTGATGTATATAATGGAAGTTATTATTTTTCATAGTCCTTGAACTATGAAGACATAGGGTCTGTTAGCAGCCAACTCATATATATGATGAAATCTACCTTAACCGAGAATGCTAGTAATGGACAGCTATTTATAGAAACGGACAATTCCCATACGTAGAATTTGCAAAGAAAAACTAATGTGCAACCCAACCATTTCTGCAGATTGAGAGTTCAAGGACTCAAAGGCTCATCTAAAGAGAATATCACAAGCCAGGTTTTGAGGCAGTCATAGGCAGCATTCAGGGGATAACATTAAGAAAATCCAAATGCCTCTCCACCCATAGTGAGATTTTACCCCCAGTAACTTGTTCAGTAGACACACCTGTAATACACGTGGCCTTGAGGACACAGGTTCCCCAGCCTTGTGACCTAAACTCTCTTATAAAAGCCTTCCAACTTATAACAGGCTCTGGAACACTCCCAACTTTGTTAGGACGACTTCCTAGGTCCACCCTCGCATTTGGTTTCCAATAAATCTTTATCAAATTATTTTGCCTCGACAGCCTTAATTCTGGTCGACAAAGTGAACAACTCTGATGAGGAGCTCGATAACTCACAAGCCCATCTCCCATTCCTTGGGTAAAAAATACACTGGACCTCTGAGTAAATAATTCTTGAGAACAAACCCAAAGTTAAGAGTAAAAGTAGCCTTTCTTTCTTTCTTTTCCTACAATTGCCCACTGGTACCTTGTTCACAGAATAGAATGTAATTCTCTGGAGAACAGATTTCAAAGCAGTTAGATCATTAATAGATTTGATACAGTCAGTTTAACACATGTAGAAATTGCCTTTTCCTAAAATTCAGCTTGAGCCTGTACAATTTTCAAGTCAAAGACTTTTAGTAAACAATATATATTGAATACTTATATTGTATTAAGAGTTTATGTGCATTGTATCATTTGATTCTCACAAAGACGGGTATTATGATTGTTTCCATGTACGGATGAGGAAACCAAAGCTTAGAATTGTTAAGTAACTTGTCCCCAGTCCTACTGCTATTAAGTAGCAGGACTAACAGTGATCTGTGTGATCTTAGTTAACCATTGGCCTAAAAAGTAAATGCAAACAAACAAAATTGGTAAACTCCACTAAAATAATCATTTTGTTTTTTTCTAATTTAGTTACCAAAGACTCCTGCCCCCCCCAAAAAAGAGGGCAGCAGGAGAAAAGAAATAAAGAACTTATCAGAAAATATAAACATATAAAAAAGACTTTTAAACTAATGTTTTTCTTGATTTGATTTTAGTGCAGCTAAGCACTAAATTAGGAAGAGTTCATATATTTTAAATCTGTGCTGTTTCCTCTTACCCTTTCTTCCTTGCAAAGAAATAATGTGTCATGTTTTTATTAGATATGTGGAAAACTACACATAACAAAAAAAAAAAAAACACACAAAAGATACAAGAAAGTGTTCTAAATCAAAATCTCATTTTTGTTGCAGTGAGTGAAAACACCCAACTATGATCAGAAGTTAACACTTTAATTTTTATTGTAGCAAGGCAAATGAATGTGTTAACACATTATCTTAATGTGCTAACACATTATTTTATTTATTTTACTTACTTATTTTACCAGAGAATTTTCTAGTATTAAGGAAATGCCTAGCCTACAAGTTATTTCATAACCATGAATTAAGCGAATAATATTGAGAGTTGAATTGATTGCTGTGTGTTAATAACTCAAGGAAGAGTTGTTTTTCCATTCAAGGAAAAGGCCCTTCCCATACTAAGTTCTGATCATGACAGCTATATACCTTCCCTGCTAGATGCAGTTCTTTGCATTGCATCAGCCTGAAATGTTTTTAGGATGCATAGACATTTATACTGAAACTACCCAGACTAAATACCTGTTCTAAGTTCTTTGCCTGGAAATGGTTTCATTATCAGTATATTGCTTCTTCAGTATTTAAATGTTGCACTATTTTAACAAAGCAGGGCAAAATTAGCTGTGGGTGCAAACTGTTTTATGTAGCAAGTGTCTGCTTTCAATGTTTCCTTGGAGGTTATTTCACTTCCTGCTGCCTTGTGAAGAGAGGAAACTGTACATAAAGACAGAAATGTGTCTGCCCTTTCAATTTCATAGCAAAATAAATCACAAAGGATAAATCGTTCTTGATAATGAAAACGATGTTTTCTGAGGGACTCTTCTTACATAATACAGAGAAAGCAGAAAATATTTTAATTTTTCATCCGAATCTATTGCTTTAGGCCATTAGCAAAGAATATTACAGCTCTACACAAAAATCAAACTAATGTCCCATTGTCACCTTTCCAGTGAGCAGGAGCCATTTATCTTGTTCAGAAACAGAAAGTGATGTTTCTTTAATCAAATAGCCATGAATAAATTCATAGTCTATAATATGAGTTAGAAAGGGTATTTTCACAAGAGAAAAGTAGCTTTAAGAGTTAAGTGACTTGTTTAGTGTTTTTTGTTGTTTTAAAATTTTTTGGTGTTTTTTTTTAACTTTTTTCCTTTACTGGGAGGATATTAGCAACATTTATACAAACTTAAATCACACACAGATATTTCATAATAATTATGATAGCAAAATTATAAAAACAACTTTTACACTGAGCCAAGACTGTCCTAAATGCTTTCCATACATAAATTTAATTATAAAGAAATGCTGGTCCAACTATCATCTGCTCTATACACTTTTGGAAAATTTCTTGCAATGATTGACCTGTAATCTAAGGTAAATAGAAGTGCTGTAAGTCAAGAAAAAGTGACTTTGGATTTCATATTTACTTCCTTTTTTTTTTTATTAATTCAACAAATAAGAGGCTGTTACATCCAATATCCAGTGGATGTATTAATAAAATTTAGAATCTATCTTCAAGAAGCTTATGAACCAGAGAGGGATTTATATTTCAATAAGCTTTCCTCATTTTCAAAAATCTCAAAACCTAGGACAACTTAATTAACCTTCGAACGTATCAAAATTATCGTAACAAATTGAGAATAATCACAGATTTCTATTATAATGTTTTTAAAAAATACATAACAACTCTTCACTTAGACAATGTAGCTAAAATTCAACAAACCATTTAAATCCTTTCCTTCTTAGAAGCTTAGATAACTTGTAGGGAAAGCATGTCAGAATTCTGGTGTTCAGAATTTGGACAGGAGAGTATGTAGAGACCAATACAAATGAGAAACTGACAGATATGGCATCTGGAAAATAATGGTCAACGCCTTTATTAATTTTTTATTCTAAAGATAAAATACGTTCACATGTACTGGACACTACATGAGAAAACCCTTCTCTTGACCCTCTCCTAACATTGTGAATAATAGGATATTGTCTTAGATATGTCTCATGTATTCATTTTAATAGTATTTGAAGAGCATATATACACCTTTCTGCAAAATAGTAATATGTCACAAAAAGGACAGTAAAAAATATTGATGGATTTTGAAGCCTTACCTTGTAGGCTTTGATGCCACTTGAAGCTGCTGCCCACCTTCCTCTGACACCCCATCTCCATCAATTGCCAGATTCCAGGAGGCAGGTACAAGTCCAGGTTCTCCATTTTTTAAGAAACTTTGCTGTAAGAATTGCAAAGAATCCTCATTATTTCCAGCAAATTTGTATTGTGTGATTGTTGTATGAAGTCTACGGATAAATGGAGTTTCTTTTTCTAAAATATTTGGGATAATATAATCTTTTTCTTCTGTTGAGCTTGCAAAACATGATGTTTATTGGCATGTTCTTTCTCTTTAAACTTTGAAAATAGTATGTAGATAACTAGGTCATCAGAGTAAAGAGGCAAATTGTAACAGTGGTTCAAAAAAAAAAAAAAAAAACAATAGATGCTGGTGTGGATGTGGAGAGAAAGGAACACTTATACACTTTTGGTGGGACTGCAAATGAATACAACCTCTATTGAAAACAGTGTGAGGATTCCTCAATGAATTAAAAGTAGATCCACAATTCAATCCAGCAATCACACTACTGGGTATTTACTCAAAGGAAGTCATTTTATCAAAAAGACACCTGCACTCAAATATTCATTGCAGCACAATTCACAATTGCAAAGATGTGAAATAAAACCAATGCCCATCAATTTATGAGTGGATCAACAAAATGTGGTATATCTATACCATGGAGTACTACTCAGCCATGAAGAAGGATGACTTAATGCCTTTTGCAACAATATGGATGGAATTGGAGACCATTATCCTAAGTGAAATATCTAAATAATGGAAAAATAAACACCACATGTACTCACTATTAAATTGGAACTAACTGATGAGCACACATGTGCATAGAGGGAAGTATAACACAATGGAAATCAATCAGGGGGGTGGCAAAGGAAGCGATAGTCAAAAATCTACCCAACAGGTACAATGAACACTATCTGGGTGATGGACACACTTATAACCCTGACTCAAGCATTACAAATGTGATCCTTGTAACCAAAAACATTCGTATTCCTGTAATACTTTGAAATAAAAAACAAAAAGATTCAAAATTAAGGAAATATTAAATAGCAGTTACCAGGAATTTATGAGAAAACAGCAACCTCAAATCTGAAGTCAAAATCTTAAAACAACAGAAAAAAACAGAAATACAATGAGAAGCTGTTAATCATCACCCATGAAGTGGCAGGGGAACCAGAACATCATCAAAGATAATGTATAGACTTTGGATAATTGCATGGGTGAGTTTTAAATTTAAGATAATAAGATTTGAGAGAACGAATTTTGTAAAAGTTTGGGCAGGTAGTGAACAAATTATTTATGACTGTTAAAAAAATCATTTTGAATCATTTGTTACTGAGACAGGAAAACATGAATAACTTAATAAAATATACATAATCCAAACAAGATTTGCACAAAATATCTCTGCAACATAAAGCAGATATTTTAAATAGACCTTGATCAAAAGTCATTAGAATTAAAAGTACAAGTTTTGACCAGTGAAGTGTAATAGAAACATATTTAAGAAAATGACATTTTAAATTTATACACTGTCTCTCATATCCAAGGCCTGTCATATAAAGGCTATCTTACCTGAACATTTACCTTTGAGAGGGAAATGTGGATAGGTAGCAAAGAAAAAAGCTTCTCTTTCCCTATCTAAGGAGTTTATCTTTCAATGTAATGCATAAGTTTGTCAAACTTTAAATTAGTTTCACAATATAAGAAGTTATCCTTCGGAAGAATAAATTCTCCATAATTCACTTAGTGGTCCAATTTAATGGAGTCACTGCTGAAAAAGCCCATGACTAAATTTGCTAAAAATCCTTGGTTACAATGTCAAAAATCCAGCTCAAATTGATTTAGGCAAATTGAGAGAGTTATAATAAAGTGGATGCTGCCAAGGTAAAGGCAAATTGTCCCAGGAACAAGGGGCTGGAGTGTTAACAAAACACTCTCTCTTTCCCTCCTCTGCCATCCCCCTCATTTCTCTCTCTCTCCTCTGTCTCTTTCCTTCTGTTCTCACTGGCACCCACGCACCCACCCGCTTTCTTGGTTTTCTTTGTCAAAGTCAGTCTTTAATGCAGAAAACAACAGCTGCAGCATGCTCATCTTATCACTACACATGGAGTGGGAACACAGTTCTCTGCTCCCAGGTTTAAAAGTCTCAAGACATGGCTCTAAACATCCTCACTGGCTTGGGTGGCCCATTTGCAATGAAACGAGTGTTGTCGGGATCCCAGGGTCCATGACAACATGGAAGCCTCACTAAAACCACATGGTTGGAGTGAGAGAAATCATTCTTCCCAGAAGAGATGGGAATGAATATCAAGCAGATTCACGATCATTTTGTTATATGGCTCTATTCCCTATTTCATTTCAAAAGAGAGCAGGAGCACTCCTGAAAACCGCATCACAAATTGGCCACGCTAGATACACGTTCAGCCTTGCTGCTTACGGTGGTTCCGTGGCAGGCGTTCTGATTGCTCACCTCCCTGCCTGGTATTAAGAACATAATACTTTGGGAAACAACAGATATGAGGAAATCTTCCAGCAGGATTCTGTAGACAGCATTAGTTTGTAAACTGTTGAAATATACCCAGAATGCTTGATTAAAGGTGTTCAAGTGATAAATAATGCTGAGAGTCACCTTATAATTCATGCTGCTTTTTCTCAGGATGGGAATCAAAGGGAGAAATTAGCAGCATATGCTGTTTGTTTGTTTGTTTGTTTGTTTTAGCACCTTGTTGTAAGAAAGCAGAAGATTTGAATTAAAAATGCCCCTTTATCAACTCAAAGAGTATAAAGTTATCTTTCTTTCAATTTTTCAGAGTGACCAATGCTACCATTTATACCTAATGCACAATTTCTGTAAGTAAGGTCTTGGACCACCTGCATTAAAAGTGTTGGCATTCTTGTTAAATCTGTTGAATTGTATCTTTATAGGCTAGCTTCACTGTATCTGTCCTTGCAAAAAAAAAAAAAAAAAAAAAAAACACCTCAAATGACCCAAGTCCAAAAACCATTGAAAGTATAAATCTTCTGTGTATTTCAACTCGTCAGTACTTTTCACATACCTAGTACATTATCAAATTGTATCAGCTTTTTTTTCACTGAAGCTTTATCATTCAGCACACAATTCTTGGGTGAATAATATGTGTTTTACAGTGTGCTTCTCCCTTGTCCTTCCCTTCAACTGCATCAGTTTTAAACAAAGGCTAATGCAAGATGACTGGATCACTTCATTTTTTCATTCATTTGTTCATTTATTTGTTCATTCTGCCATTTAATAAATATAACGTGCTGGTTTCATGCCAGATGCTTTGTAGATACCGTGCATACAAGTGAACCAAATACCAAACATCTAGTCCCTGCCTGGGCCCACAATACAGTGGCAATGACAAACACTTGAACTTATTCTGCTGCAGAGGGATGAATATACAAGATGTATATATACAAGCTGTAATATACAAGCTGTAATATACAAGCTGTAATATACAATATACAATTGCTTTAGGGGCAAAACAAAGAGGAATTAACAGGAAACTGTTGGAACCATATTTGTGCAAGCATGTACCTACTCCAAATGTCAATTATTTTGGTTTACTTGTACTGAACATATCTTCTGAAATCACTGTTCCAGTAGATTCACAAAATTTACCTGAACATCTATTTTTTACAGGGCAGAGCTAAGTACTGGTGAGAAAATAAAAAATTATAAGATTTGTCTTTGAGCTCTTAGGGTTGTTAGTAAGATAACATACCAGCAAGTAGAAAAATACTTAAAACGCCCTATAATGAATTTCCGTTGTCCAGTGTACTGAGTCTAAAATATTCACAAGTCACTTTAAAGCTCTTTGCCAGGACACAAACTTTACAGATAATCCTAATTCTTTTGTTCTGGTTTCTAGAGCTCTCAACCAAATCTGCTCAAGGGTTCTTGATAAAGGCAATGCTCATACAGTCATCTGTTTCTCCCTTTGAATTTTCCTTTACATTAATTTAGTCCCTGGACATCGACTAATTTTCTAAACAGATACATGCCAAATTTCCATTTGCCCCAAAAATCTAAAGAACAAGTTAAGGGAAACCAAACTACTGGGAAATCAAACACAGAATATGTTTCCTCATTTTCTATACCTGTTCTGAGCTGCTCTTTAAGATGGCATATTTTCATGCTCTTTCTCCTTCCAGGGGTACTCTTCACCTCAATCCTTATTCGACTATTCTTTAATCATTCTCAGGTCTTAGCTTCAATGTCGAAGCCTTAACCTTCCTAATCCCTTCTCCAAAACCAAATCCATTTCCCTGTTATACTTTCTCTAGCAAGTTAGACTTTCCCTTCAAAGCACATATAACAAATTATATTATTGGTTGGTGAGCATGTTGGTTTAATATTTCTCCTCTTCTAAAATATGATTACATGAGGACCAGGATGTCATTTTTTAGTCATCATTGTGCCTGCAGCACTTAAGACCTTGGCTAGCTTACTGTAGTATACAGAAACTAATTTGGAGTGGATAAATTCCAAAAATATATTTAGAAATTGTGTTATAGAAAACTGCCAGTATGTGAGAGGTCCAATGTCAAATTTTGTTATACAGTATCTTAACTACAATTGCACTTACTACCTCAATCACACTTTTTGCAGTTAAGAATTTACAGCATATATTAACTCAAATTTCTATGCCACTATTTCTTAATTTTATGTGTTGTACTTTCAATTAAATTATACAATACTTAAGGTTGAGGGATTTTGCCTTATACATATTTTGTCTTTCCCAGAGTTTTTAGGATGACACTGAGCACATTGTAGGTTCTTATTATTGCTTAGTGAATCAAATTGTGCTGAATTGAATTGAAGTGAATCAAAGAAGAAACTTTCATAACATTTTGCCCTCTGGGTTTGGCAGATACAACACTGAAGTGCTAGCTAGAATTACTGTACTTAGCTCCCAACTAGCAAGTGATTTGGAGTCATTTGAAAGCTTTCCAGTTCTCCATCTAGAGAGTAAGAATAATGCCTGTTATCTTCAGGAAGATTCCATAAAGATTATATACCATCATTATGTGAAAAAAGTTTAATGGGTATGAAATATGATCATTTAATACCTGGACATGTTAAGCACAGAGCTGCAAGTTATATAATTAAGGTCTTATTCAGATAGACAGAAATCTGTTACGGTGGAGAAAGATGCATAGAGGAAGTTGTAAGATAAAGTTTTTGTGATTTGACTGCACTTGTCTCATTAGCTTAGTAATTCTGAGAAGGCTTTGAGTCCTTACCATTTTTAGATCTTGGAAGAGCATAAAGCTTGCACTCATATCTTGTAAAATTTCTCCACCCATGATGAAAATTTCAGTTTTTCAAGCTGAACAATTTCTTAGTCCAAGTTGTTGTTCAAATGCCTCACTCCCTGTTTGTTCGTCTATGGATACATTCCAATCTGTTAATGCTTCTTTAGAAGCATATACTTCTATAACCCTATGACTGCAGCCTAAGGCCCAACTAATTTTTGCTTTTATATTTTTATTTATTCTATGTTTGTTTATTCATTTGCTCACCATTGTATCATTGGCTCAAAATGAGAACAGAGTAAGCTAAAACCTAGGATATTCTCAAATACTGTGCTTGTATGGGTCTTTATGTCTTTCACATCAAGATTCCATTCCCAGACTGGATCTATTTAACTAATCTTCCAAAATAATTTTTGATATTGACTTTGTCATCCAACAGATTTGTCTTTTAGTTTGATGACTTTGACTTTGTCTTTCACCTATTGTGACATTTACACAATTATATTGAATAGAGGAAACATTCTAAATATTTTTTGAATGAAAGAAATCAGTGAATCTAATGAAACCAGTTCTATATCCAATGCAATTCAAAGTTAGCATAAGGAAGAAATCAGAACTGCTGGGAATCATAGTTTTGGCATGAATCATTACAGAAAACTTTCTTTGTCATATCACTTTCTGCTCTTAGCATTGCAATATGCTAATGAGAAGCACAACTATTCTACCTAGCACATCTATCAGGAGAAGATTTGGACTTCTCATCTTTGTGCTTTATTGTAGTCAGAACCTTTTGTTTATACCTGATTTGTTGCCAACTTGGTGTTTATCTCACTGGAGTAAGTTTTCTTTGGCATATACTCAATATAAGCTTTTAGACACCTTATTGAAACTGAAAAAAAGGGAGAGGATTGCTGTTGCTTTGGTTTTCTCTTACATCTCACATATTGAATTCAGGAAGAAGCAACAGAAAACAGAAAAAAGAAGCATATGCAAAATGGAAATAACTAGTTATACGCTATGGCTTGAGGGTATCCCCCAAAGTTCAGGTGTTGGAAACTTAATCCCCAAAGCAACAGTGTTGAGAATTGGAATCTTTAAAAAGTGATTAGGTCATGAGGACTCTGCTTTCGTGAATGGATTAATGCTATTATCACAGGAGTGGGTTAGTTATCCAGGGACTGGGTTCCTGACAAAAGGATGAATTCAGCTCCCTTTCTCTCACTCCCTTGTTCTCTCAGGCTCTCTTGTCCTTCTGCCTTCTGCCATGAGGTTATGTAGCAGAAAGGCTCTTGCTAGATGCTGGGCTGATATTGGATTTCCCACCCTCCAGAACTGCAGAAATAAATTTATTTTCCTTATAAATTACCCACTCTGTAGTATTCTTCTACAGCAACACAAAATAGACTAAGCCAGTCTTGAAAATATCCAAGGGACATCCATGCCATGAGATGACTAATTAGTGTCTTCATTAGTGCTTCACAACAAGAAATATGAGCATGGAGGGAGGGAACTCCTAGATTTCTCCAGAGAGATTATAAAATAAAGTACTCCTTGATCTGCTCTCATCTGTTCCTCTCCTTTGTCTTTAAAGACAAATAGAAGATATAAATAAGCTCCCACCTTCTGCTAAGGGCTGCACCGATTGCCAATTATTTAAATGAATAAGGAGGAGAGATGAGTACTGGGAAGTGCACTTAAAAGGAAAGAAAGAGGCCAAAATGCCTATATCATGGTAATAGATTCTAGCTGCCTTTACTCACAGATATGTGCATATTTAAGATAGAAACCAAGCCCTGAGCTGTAAATTTTTGTCCTTTTACTTTACGTAGGCCTGCCTGGATAAGTACTTAGAAGCACTAGCTACCTAACTCCTGCCTAATTCCTGCCTAACTCCTCCAAAATAGCTATCTATTTCCTCCGAGTCAATATCATCCTTAAAATACAATGTTGCTATGAGATAATATTTATTAAAATATTACGTCCAGGCTTTCCTGAAATATTAGATTTTCATCCCAAGATTTCTCAATAAAATGGTAATAGCTAATATTTTAATATTGGTGTCTTGGTCCGCTTTGCATTGCTATAAAGGAAATTCCTGAGGCAGGGTGATTTATGAAGAAAAGAGGTTTATTTGGCTTAGGGTTCTACAGACTGTACCTGAAGCCTGGCGTTGGCATCTGCTTCTTGTGAGGGCTTCAGAGAGCTTCCAATCAAGGCAGAAGGTGAAGGGATAAGCAAGTGTGTCACATGATGAAAGGGAGAGCCAGAGAGAGAGTGGGGAGGTTCCACACTCTTTTAACAACAAGCTCTCCCTTGAAGTAGACACTCATTACCAAGCCATTCATGAGGGATCTGCCCCGATGACCCAAACACTGGGGATCGAATTTCAACATGAGATTTTGGAGGAAACAAACATCCAAACTATATCAGCTGGTGATGTGTCAGGCAGTATTCTGAGTGTTTTATATATATATTAATTCATGCACAGATGAGGAAACTGAGAATAAACAATTTGTCCAAGTCCATGTAATTGGTAAGTATTATGGCTGGGACGAGAATCCCTGCACTTTGACTACTGAGTCTGTGTCTTAATCATCCTGCTAAACTGCTTCTTTAGTGATCAACACTCTTAATCATACACCACAGCCTAACCCATGAACATGTACTGTCACTCTAAGAAAATACGTAAGTCTTCTTTTTACTCACTCACCATATAGGCTCTTTGACAAATAAGTATCAGCAGTGCAATGAAACTTAAGTCAAGACTTAAATATCTGCTCAATGAATTTGACTAATCTAGGTACCTCATATAAGTGGAATCACATGGTATTTGTCTTTGTGTGACTAGCTTACTTCACTTAGCATAATGTCCCCAGGGTTCATTTTCCAAGGTTCATTCATATGACATATGATGTATGGTAGCATATGTCAGAATTTTCTTCCTTTTATAGGCTGAAGAATATTATCTTGTATGTACATACTACGTATTACTTATCCATTCATCCACAGATGTACACCTGGGTTGCTTCTACCTGTTAGCTAATTTGAATAATGCTGCTGGGAATGTGGATGTAATCTCCTACTCTTGAAGCACAAGAGATAATCCACAAAAATTACTACATAAAATATCTAAATATAATGATTTTAATTAAATTCTTGAATCAGTGCTTAAATTATGCCAGCCAATTATCAAAAACATCTGTTTCAATTGACATATACTTTTTTACTAAAGCAGTTTGGAACACACCACTCCAAAATATGCCACTCTGGCATGTTAATTGTTTTGAGTTAAAGTCACCTAAAAAAAAAATAAAAATAAAAAAGAGCCCAGTGAATACAGGAAGAGCACTGTGACTTTTCTAAAAGCCAGACATAAAACTTCTGTGTGGAAGGTATCCTCATTGCACCTGCAGGAGGAAAGACATTCTTATTGCCAGAGATGGAGAGGTAAAGCTAGGAGAAATCTGCTCAAACAAACTTTATTAACTAACTATTATGTTTTAGTCACTTGTCGGTGATTAATTACCCCAGTCCTAGCACCCTTGCCTTGTCACATTTTCACAATTTACTACTTTTTGTCTAACTCAGTATATAAATGTTCAACTCTAGCTGTGTTTCAGGGTTTTTATTTATTTATGAGAATGCCTATGTTACATAAAACAAATATTACATAAATTTGAATGCTTTTCTCCTGTTAATCTATCTTATATCAGTTTAATCCTCAGTCCTAGACAAAAAACTCTAAAAGGATACAGAAAAAAAAAAAAAATTGCCTCCCCCGTAGTACTATGTGAGATATTACGATAAATTTAAAGTCTATTCATTTATTTCGCAAACACTTAGGAGTGCTTATTCTTTGCAGAGTACTTTGAATAGTAGGTGCTTTCAGGGATTCAGTGATGATTAAAATATGGCTCTTACCCAGACGGGGCCTGAAAGTGAAACTAAGGTTTACTTCTGAAGTTTAATCAATAAGATAAAAAATGTATAGACATAATAAAATATGTATGAATTATTTAGTATAAATCCATCCAGTCAAAATAGTAATCCAGCATATAATCAATATTTTTAAAGTAATTATTTCTGTCAAATATACTCATACTAAGATGATAACTGCAGTAACAGAAAAATAGACTAAAACTATGTTAGTATGGATGTATCTGATTGCTATTGCTGCATAACAAACCACATCAAAACTCCATTGCCTCTAAGCTGTGCTCAGCTAGGCAGCGTGGCCTCAGGCTGTGGCAGCTGGGTGGCTCTGGTTCTTACTGCAGGTGCACAATCTGCCTGCCAGCTATGGCATGTTGTTTTCACAGCAATGGTGTAGGTGCAAGAAAAAAGAAGAAACATATGAGGACTCTAAGGGCTAGGCTTAGAAATGGTACCCTCCCATCACATCTACCTCATTCCACTGCCCAAAGTGAGACATACAGCCAACCTCAAAGTTAAGAAGAATAAAAATATTTTTGCCTCCAAGTCAGAAGAACTACAAATTCACATGGCAAAAAGTATATGTACGGGAAGAGGAAAACTGGCACGAATAAGGTAGATGAACTCAGTGGAAAGTAAACATAAATTCTAACTAGAGTATTATCAGTTGGCTCACAGGGAAGGAGTTATCTTAGTATGAAACCAGAATTAATAAAGGTCATATGAAATAAAAAATGATGTCATGCTATTAGATGCTCCTTGAAACAAATGCCCATTGCAGATTGTGAGTAGACATTACTCACAGTTTTCAGTGTAGCAGCATAATATCCAAATTTGCAGCATCTGAATTGCCTTTGAAAATTGGGAAGGACTATAATTAAGGATGTGGGGACTGGATGAAGGCAAGTATTCTTGGAGATTTATATGGCATGAGTAAAAGTGAAAAAAGAATAACTGAGGGAATGATCAGTTGTAGAACACTTTATTTAAGGAAGTAGTGGGAGATACATTATAGAGTTTTAAGAATGTTTTTAAAAAGAAGATTTGGCTTTTATTTAAAGGGTTCTGTTGTAACTTAAAGACTTTTAAATAAATGAGTTAAAATATCTGAAGTAGTGAAGTAGGAGGAAAAATCTGCCTGGGTGTGTAGGATGGAGAGGAATGGGAGAGTCTTGAAGGCAAAGTTTCTAGGTAGAATCCTCAAATTATCAAGTAATTGAGAAAGACATGACCCTGGACTGGGTGAAAAAAGAGATGACAAAGGCAGGAAGATGATTAACAGAGAGCACTTGGAGTGTGATAGGATTGGGGAATTGTGAAAAAGCCAGAGAACTCAAATATTTCAACTCCAAGTTTTCAAATCTGGGTGACATAAAGATGATAACATCATATGGTTGCTTCTCAAAAATCAACGGTAGGAATTATTTTGAAGATAATTCTGGACAGAAAGAATGTGTGAGTATCCTCAGGTCACAGAGTCTCTGACCAGCTAAAGGAACTATAAAAAAAGGAAAAAGAAGACCAATATCATCAGAGTTCAGGAAGCTAGGAAGTGAAAGAGTAAGAAAGAGAAAACGTTACCTGCCAAGGAGAGGTGAGGAAGAGCAAGACAGTAAGAGCTTTTTAAGTCAGGTTAATTAATTGAAATTTTGTCTGAACGACAATAGGAAGCTTAAATACAAGTAAAACATGATCTGATTAACATTTTTGAAAGATCAGCCTGAAAGCTGGGTCAATACAGGTAAGTAAATTACTAATTAAACAAATTATACACAGTATGCAGTCTTTCAGCATAAATGTGTCACCACTGGAAATATGTCAGCAAGCTTCCTTTGCAACATGATAACTAAAATGGGTTGAACATATTTCGCTGACTAACAAAGGAAACAAAGGCAAAAATCCCTATTTTACAAATTACAATGTGCATTTTTCTTCATACTAATACCGGTAACTATTTGGGGATAGGTTGGAAAGGTCTATGGTTATTAACAATGCAATAAAATTTGTGAAAAAAAAATAAAGCAATAGACAGGCATTCAGATATATCAAAAGGTTATGTTCTACCAGTAACAATATGGTTATTTAAGAAGGGAAAAAAGGGAGATGCAAGTAAGTGTTAAAAGCTTTATATCTTATCTGATGAAAATTCATTGTGTCTGGCCAGAACACATTGGTTTTGGCATGCCAGCACTACTAGCAATTTTGTTTTCAGATTGGAAATACTGGTGTATTATTTTGGTTATTATTAAATATTCCTTTATTTATTGTTGTATAATTTCCAGTTTAACTTCCTGTATGTTTTCATATAAAATCAGAAATCTGCAGAATATTATGTGATGTGAAAGAAAAAAATCATTTTGATTCAGTACTGATTGAATGGAAAAGAGAGTAAGATAAATAGCATACTATATCTCAATTTTTAAAATAATCTAAATATTTTCCTTTTCTATAAACAAAATTGGCATTTAAATATATCATAACTGTATGTAATGTTTCTAATAAAAGGTATACCATCTGAGAATGATTGAAGATTGTGTAGATTTACATGTAAATATATTACTGACACTTTTTATTTAAATATGTAATAGTGATTTTTTTACTTAGCCTTTTAAGTTAAACTTCTAATAAAACTTTAAAAACTTAAGACATATGTTAACCAAATTTGAATTTACTGTCCTTAAGTTACTTTAAAAAAAGAGCAAATGTTCTTTTTATAATGGCATGTCATTTTTAAGAGTATCAGAGTAAACATAATAGGAAGATACACTTACATATTTAGTTATGATACATATTTCTTTATATATTTTAAATATCCACATTTAAATGTATGCATATTTATTTATATAGATATACCTTTAGTTGTTCCTGTGTGCATGAAACATCCAGACTAACAGACTTTGCTACACTCTTTCTGGAGAGCAGGGATGGCAACACACTAAGACATCCATTAGTGGTGTCTCTCTTGTTTCCTATCAAGGTACAGTTGGTCATTGGGCCCATGGTGTCAGGGCCATTTCCTTCCTTGGCATTAGGAAGAATAGGAATTCCTGCTCTAGGAGAGAGGAGTGATAGTTGACTGGATCTTTTGAGGATAATGAGGGGCCCAAAGTCCATGAGACCAGACTATAATATCAAGTGGTCTTCCATTTAAGTCCCATATGGTTGCTACCTCCCCAAGATTCTAAGAAGAGATGATACCAGATTTGGCATGGCCATACATTTCTCTTCCTAGCATTGGGACTCCAAAAGGCAACCATCAAAAGCAAATGAATCATAATAAGGAAAACAACAGAAATAGCAATCACCGAATCCTATCTTAGTACTTTTTCTATATGAGTAGCAAATATTTTGGTTCTTAACTTTTGTTTGTATTTTTACTTTATTTAAGGAAATATTTTCCATGAAGAAATTTTGTGATGCAACAAAATTCAACAATTGTCCCTAATGTTGCATTAGAGCTTGTGAAATGCTTGTAAATAAGACACTTAAATTCTCCCATGTTTTCTTCTTGTATAATACTTTTTTTTAGTGGTTCATATTTTATATCAAGTTATTTGATTCATTGGAAATTTATTGTGGGATATTCATTAATGTAGGGATCCCAACATTTTATTTTTTGCTTTCCTGTGAGCTATTTCAATTTTTCCATTAATGCTAATTGAATGACCCACTCTAATCAATGCTGCTTGAATTACATGTTATTTCTCATGTTTATTTGTATAGATTTCTAACCTCTATTGCATTCCATTGATGCGACTTTTTTACTTTTGAATCAACATTATAGTATTTTATGTATTCTATAATAATTTTATAATTTAACATTTATTCAAAATAGTTTCCTGCCTAGATCATTTAATTGACAAATGCTTGTAGTAGATTCAGTTCTAAAGGGAAACAAGATAGAGACTCTACCTGGGTAAATTAAATAAGTTTTAACAAAGATGAATGAATACCTCAGCTCAGCAAATTTTACAGTAGAGAGGACAGAAATATTCTCAAGTCATAGGGGGAGGATTATCTTCTGGTTCTCCAGAATAGACACACAGTTGTAGATCATAAATGTGAGTCAGGGAAAACCAAGTCAGAACTTTAGGAAGCTCAACTGCTCTCCCTTCAGATGCAGACTTACGAGACAACAGCACTGCAGTTCTGCCTGGATCGTACCTGGAGACCACTCCAACTGGGCGGAGGTACTTCTTAGCCTTGACCTTAAACTTACAAGCGCCCTACATGACTCCCACTAGAATGTAGTGACATGAGGGCAGGGATTGTTGTCTATTTTGTTCATTGCTCTATATTCTCAGCATCAAGAACTGATCCTGACATAAAATAGGAATATAATAAACAAATGCTGGATGTAGAATAAATGGATGGAAAGAATTCTACAATAAAGCACACAATATACTTCAGCCACAAACAACTCTTTATGCATCACTCTCAATGTCTTGAGTTAACATAGCTTGGCTGGCCTTTTAACTGTAGAAATGGAAAAGGGGTCACTTTTGTCACTGGTAGTTATGCTAATCAGCTCTCAGACAAGCTATAAAGCCTACTGTGTATTGCCTGTAATACTCTCCATTTTCAGAAATTTCTTGGCTATTCAGGCAAGTTTGTTTTTTCCTGTAAGAATTTAAAAGAGCGATAATCTGATACAAAAAAAAAAAAGTATCTGGAGCTTATCCTGTTACACTGATAGATTAAGAGAAGTGACGTATTTATATTTAGCTGCCCATTCCAATAGTAGATTATGTATTTCTATTTTTTAAAGCCCTCTTTTATGACCCGATGTAACTTTACAATTTGTTTTCCACATAGGTCTTGCATAATTTTTGTTAAGTTTATTCCTAAGTACTTTGCATTTTATATGCCTATTGTAAATGAGATGTTTTCTTTCATTAGATTTCTCATTGGATTATTTGGTATATCGGAAGATAAATAGTTTTGTCTATAAGTCCTGGATCCAGCTGCATTACTAAATGCTCTTATTAATACTAATATTATTATTCCAATTCACTCTCTTGGGTTGTACTATTATGTCATTTGCAATGATAAATTTTTATTTTTTCTTCTCTCTTTATATTTCATTCATTTATTCACAAGTAATTGTACCATTACTAACTCTAGAGCAATTTTAAATTAATTAACTACGATTAAATCAAACATCCTTGCTCGTCTTGATTATGTAATTCTAATATTTCATCATAAGAATTAATGCTAAATATATGTGTATTACATAAAGAAACCATTCATGTGTTCCTATTTTACTAAGAATTTTCAAATAGAAAATAGCTTAAAATTTTATATTTATCAAAAATACCTAAAAAAAAAAAGTTTAGCCAATGTATGTTAAGCATTTCTGGCAATAATATAATTTTTATTTTGAATTAACATTATGAATAATTAACATACTTCCTACTATTGAAACTAATTGCATGCCAGTTATGAGTGAGAATTACTAATGCTATACTGTAATATTATACACTACATTGTGGTATGCCAAAATAACATGAATGAATAGCTCACATTTTAATAAAGACTCTTTCACAAGTGCAATTGCTCTGTGGTCGTCTAAAAGGGAGAATGTACATATTTGGGTGGATGTACACACATGCTGATACTGTTCCAGTCTTATGAATGAGTTTATCAAACCTCTCACTTTAGGAGTATAGTGAACTCATGGCCCCAGTTACTACACTCTCAAATCCACCATGGCATTTGCTCCAGAGCCAGACATGTCATGGGCTACTTCTAGCCAATAATTGAGCATGGCCAGGATGATAAAGTGATTTTGGCTCATGCTTTCTATGGGCCTTGCTGAACATCCTTAGAATTATATTGAAATCTAAGCCTCATCCTTCCAGTCTTTTTCCCTTCCTTTTCTCCTTTGTAAGGATCAGAAACTCGCAGCACTCTGACAACTCAACCAGCCTCACTTGGCTCATTTCCCATTCTCTTTCATAGTCATGTCCCATAATAAGTCTCTTATATGTCTAATTCCATCTTGGTACCCACTCCTCAGATAACTCAAACTATCACAAGTGTACCCATAGTGGTAAGAGAAAGCAGGCAATTAGGTGGAGATTTGGAATGGACTCACAGTGGCCAACAGACTCTAAGGTGGAGTTAGGGGCCCGGTGTGAGAGTCAGAGGGCCTCTCACACTGAGGGCTTCCATAGTGGCCTTTATCTCTTGCAGCAAAAGACAGGCTCAGCTGAGCTATGGGCCAATGGTCTAGTTGTTACCATCCCAGAGTTCCAGACATTTAGATGTTCAGATAAGGCAGGCCTATCACACACAGAGCAGGACCCTGGCAAGGAAATCTTAGGACCCTTGATGTGAAATGAAGCCATCTACATGGATTTCCCTGTAAATGCTGGTTCTGCATCTCCACCCCAACTCTCCAGGCTTCTTACATTGCTCCTTACTCAACCTTTTATATTCAACTTCATTTAATTCATTTGATTACACATGGCATACGATTGAGATTTTCACTGATATCTAAACCTAAAATAATTTCCCTTTAATGGTAGAGTTCAGTTTATTCACATTTATTGATATAACACATTTCATCTTAGTCCTGAAAAATTGGTTTGTGTTAGAATATTTTTTAATGAGCTTTTTTTTGTTGTTTTTTGGTTTTTTATCTTTTATTAAATATCACCACACTTCCTTTCCCTGATGATTTTTGTAGATATAATGGCCATCATAGTCTAGGATGTGACATTTGCTGTGCAGAAGTCTTGAAGTTAATTTGAAACTTTCCCCTTTGTAGATGACTTGATATTTGCCCAGGCAAACATCTTATTTATTTTTTGAGATACAGCAATTTACCACATTATGTGTAGATCTCGTGTTACTTCCTTTTTATTATTGCTTATCATTGAGTGCATTTAATTCTTTAGGGGAAAAGGATTTGTGAGGCAGGAATTATATCTGAGTTCAGGAAGTAGCCCGAGTTCACAGAAAAGACCCTTAACCACTGGCTTGTACGTGTTGTTTAAGCCTCACTTCCCGCCTATCAGTAGCTTCCCGGCACCACGATTTCCCAGGTTTCTGCAGCTCTTCCTTCAATTATCTGCACAGTCTCAGTATTCTTCAAATGAAACTCCATTTTATTTATTTTGTTTCTTTTCTTTCTACCTTAACTAAAATGAGCTGAGTTTCTCTTACTTGCAAATGAAAGAAAACTGATACAGTTTTCAAAGTAGATGACAACACAGACATTTGGAAGTAACAAAGTTAAAGGTTAAAACATCTTAGCTGCCCCTCCAAAACAATAGAACAAAAGTTTCAGACCTTTGAATAGTGGCATGCTCTCTTGTCTGTTTGTGGTACTATAAGTGCTTAACGCATCCCTAAGGTGTTATACGGTACCTGGTTCTCCTAGGAAATTAATTACATAGGAAAGTTCCTGAGCTTCATTCAGTCTCAGTTGTCTAACATGTGCAATGAGTTAAGAAGTGTAGTAATACTCATCTCACAATACAGACATAAGAATTAAAAGCAATGCATGTAGAATATCTGGTTCAATGCATGGCAAATTGTACAGAGAAAATAAACCATATTAATAGTAAAATGTAATTAGTAATATCATTAAGGAATGAATAAGTTAAATTTAAATGGCAGTTTCTGGGTGAGCTAATTTCTTAAACTGCTTAAATTTATTAAATGATTAAAAGTCACACTATGAAGTCATCTAACACGTTGATGGGTTGAAAAAGAGTCTTTGGGGTTGAAAAAGAAATGAGATGGGAGATTAGAATACTTAAAATTTGGCTCCTGATGGTCCCCACAGATGATTACGTCTACTAAGTTTTTTTGAGAAAATGTGTGTAGATGTCACAGTGTGAATGGATTCTAGGAAACAGAAGCTCTCTGGGATTGTACAAAAGTCATGTCTGTGGTATATTGGATAAAACCCAAGAGATGCAATGAGGCTGAAACAGGAGCTGTTGGCAGGTGTCTGACTTTTCCCCAAGATATCCTAGCTCAGGATCATTAGAGTAATGGTTAGCAAACCAAGTCTATGCAGAATTTTAAATTTCATTATGGAGTAATTGCAAAAAACACATAAATTGATTGAATTTACCTACTGATCTCAAATAGAAAAAATTAATTTCAGAATTTCTGTAAGATTTCTATAAGGCAGGGAAATTCCATTGTTTCTGGAGTTAGTTAAAATATATATGATAAAATTCATTATTTTGACCATTTGTCCAAACTAGTCAAAAGAGGACCCAGGAGGTAAATTTTCCACTCTCCCAGTCCATGTTTCCAGAAATTATTCTGAATCTAGCTTAACGCAAGTATGTGCTTTAAAAATATGTTATAAAATGAGCAAGAAATTATATTTCCCAGTAATATCTTCTAATTCTCCATAACTCATTATTAACACTAATGAACAAGTCAATGTATCAACAAGCATTTTAGGAAGGCCGAGTTTCAGCCAATGTAGTTTTTCCTAAATTTATTCACTATGTTTTGTTTTATACCAGTAAATGATCAACTACAGGAAGAGATTTTTCTAATCCCATTTCTCATTATTTTTGTTTGCTTACCATCTTTCTATTAAAGGGAATATTTTGCATTATAAATAAAATGGTAATTATGTCTAAATGTAATTAAAGACAAAGTTCAAAAAATATATTGGCGACCCCAGAGTAGGAGTTATTGGAGGCCTGTGCTGGCACGTGTTATTTTGTGTGTTGGAAAGAAAATCCAAAAGCATAAGCCAAACTCAGAAGGCCTAAGGGCTGACAAGCAGAAATGCCAGCAAGCTTATTTGGAAAATGCTATCACTAAAACCTGAATGGCTCCCTGTGCCGCAAAGCATTAGTTAAGACCAAAAAATATTCTTGGAAAAATACATTATCCTTATGGCCCTCTGATAGTTTAAAACACTACATTGAACATGACCAAAATACACTGCCTTCTTCATTAACTCCTTTTCCACTTTGGCTTGGAAATGATTTTCCAATGGAAATTCCTCTGCCAGTCCAACAGAAACTCATTTAACTTCATTCTCATGAGTAGAAGACATAATGCTCTATCCATTTTGAATTAATTCTTTATCATCACCTATTTCTGAAAGAATGGATTGATCATTAGCTCAGCTATAATGGTATTATTCACTAAAACAATTTTAATTACAGTCATTAAAATGTATTTTATACATCCATTGCCTATATTTAAAAGATAAAATTCTTCTTAGCATAAAAAATTTTGAAAAAAAAAAATTTTGAAACTTCTCCTCTTTTCAGATTTAACTAACACTTGTTGAGTGCTTCCTATGTGTCAGAGAATGAACTAAGCAACTCCATGTGCATGGTGGTATCTCTACTAGATTTTGGCTTTAAGTCATAAATTATGTTTTTTTTTTTGTTTAATTACGTAATGTAACAGGCAAAATGTATTCACATAGGTTATATAATCTGAAAATCATCTTTAAAAATAACTACCATAACATCCATATTATATATTAAAGTAATTTTTATCTATAAATCATTATTCATCAGTTGATACTATATTCTCAAAATATTCCTGAATCAAAATCTTTGTTTCTGTTGTATTCGTAAAACAAATTATATATGGTGGTCTGCAAAATAAATTATATATAGTCGTCTGGAAATACGATTTTGAATTGATAGTAAGTCATATTATTACAGAAAGCAATAAAATAATACAGACACACACACACACAAGCTGGAGTAAACGCACATTTCTAAGAAACGAGTATTCAGTAATCCAGATCCCATTCTATTTTCTTCTTTTCTAGTATCTGGCATATATATATATGTACATATATACACACACATATATATTGCATTTTTATGTACTACTTATTAAAACAATGTAAGACCTATAGCAGATATAGGAATATTTTTTAAATCTAACAGTATTTTCCTGAATTGGGTTTATTAATAAATTGGAGAATATTGAGAACATTTAGCATTTAATTTTATTTAAGTTAAGAAAGAGATGATATAAATTCAAAATAAAAAAGTATAAAACATGAACACATATCTCAATATATAATAAAATTCCTAAACTGATACTTCCCAAAACATTGTAGGGTGTAGTCCTAAAGTATAGCAAGAATGAGTTGTGATCACATGTTTCACAGTCACTTAAATAGAGCATAACTTATAATCAGGTATAAGTTTTTATATATGTAATATGATAGTTTGATTTTCTCAGAAAAGGTGTATAATGATAAAATTATAATTTATATGGCACTTTAGAATTTATAAATCATGATAATACACATCCCCTCATTAAATTCTTATACCAGGAGTGGGTGTATTGATACTATCCCTATTTTATAACAAAGTGAATTGTTCAAGGTCATATCAATGTTGGAAAGGAGAAGGACACTAAAACCAGATCTTCTAACACCGTGACCTTTTCAATAACTTAAAATTCTTCTAGATACAATACTCATTGATTCCCTTTTATAAGAGCACATTTGAACACTGTCTTTGCTTCTCATGAAAACAGAAAAAAAAAGGTGGTATGTTGGAAGGAACAAAAATATCCATTTGAAGTCAGATAAAACTGGCTCCAAATAGTTTGCCACTTACTTGCATGGCTTTGAACAGGATGCACAATTTAATCTCCATGACTCTAGGCTTTAAGTAAATGCCTTATAGAGATGCTGATTTAATTAGGTAAGTTTCATAAAGACACTAGCATATTAAAAATTATTTAAAAATGTGAATTCTGTACCCATCCTTTGTATAAGTTTTGTTTTGCTATTGAGAAGTTTTAAATTAGAATCATGGTTTGATTCATATATAATATATAGTTTCATTTTCTCTCAATTTCATTCTCATTAGATTTTCAAGTAAAACAAATAATAATCAAGAGGGAAAAGCCTTCAGAAATAGAAGGACATAGAAAAGAAATGTGTGAACATCAGGAAATTGTTTTTTTTTTTTTATTTTTTAAGTGCAGCTAAGCTAGAGGTAATGAATAAAACTGCTAGTTAAGGGATGTGCTTTATTTACTCATTAAGGATGCAGATCTGATAGGACCTTCCATTTAATTGAGAGTCACTTGATAGATTTCCTCAAGGACTCCTAGTTCATATTATTAAAATTGAATTATAAAACAAGGGGCAGATCAGTACGTGGAAATCCCATTTTACAGAAACATCCTGAACTGTTTCTTGACAGGAAGCACATTTTGTCAGTATCACTTGACATATGGAATTTGTTCTCACAGTTCAGAGCAAGTACTATAGAACAGCCAGATAAGTGGACCTAGCATATTAGGGAAGACAAAGTAAGGGAAAATAGGACAGTGTACCAAGGACTCTAAGCAGCTTCTGTGTGGGATGCTGACTTAAGATGAAGCTAAACAATGTGGTCACAGAAAATGTGCTAAGGAAATGTCAACACATGGTTTGCAGCAAAATGAGACATTCAGATTTCTAGGAAAGGACAGTAAGTGCTTCCTCATCCTCCTCTCACCTTGTTTTATATAGAAGCCTCTGTGCTTGCTTAGAATGTATGCCTAGATTAGTCAAACAGCAGAGAAGTCTTCAGTAAAAATAAGAGAATGTGTATCAAAGCAAAAAAAGTAAAAATATGAGCTAAATATCAGATCCACTCCTAAATAATCAAACAAAACTTCTCTGGTGACTCTTAAAATAAGCTTTAATCTTAAAATTAAGCAAATTTTGTTAAGGTATTATACCTAATTCCACTTCATTTCCTCCCTCCCTTTATGCATCAGTCCCTGAGTTCTTTGCTGTCTACCTCCCCCCCATGTGGTCTGCATATATCACCTGATGTTTGTGTCATATCTCATACTGTGCTTCTAAGCACTATACATGCTTATTTCAAGTGCTTTCCCATGACAGAAAAACCCAGAAGTAAATGACCAAATGTCACATCATAGCAAACTCACTCAAAATAAACTGCAACTCCTGGCTAAAGCATTCCTAATTGGCATTTTGCTTAGGAAGAAATGTTATTTGTTTCTCATTCTTTTATAGACCTAGAAAGAACTACACGATCAGTAGGAGTAGCTTCAAACACAAAATGCATTTTTAGATCTTTAACATGAATCTAAAATGACATTGCATGAAAGAGCTTTAAAAAACAAGTGATTATTTTTTTCTGGAAAAATAACTGCCTGGTAAATTGTATCTAGGCTCATAATCATGAGATTATAAACTTTTACTAGCCTGAGACTTTAATAGGAAGAAAGAAACAAAGACAGTGAGGTCCCTGCTTCCCAGTCCCAGCCTCTGTTTCAAGCCCAGTGATCTTTTTCTTCTTCAATTTTGTAAAAGTCCTGCAAACTCGTTCAGTGCAGCATCTCTGCCATACAAAACCATCTAAACATGAATTATTTCTAATTCTTAATAGGACTCCCAAATGAAAAAATGTGTTTATGGCTTTTATTGTCGCATTTCATCTATTCTCAGACCAGACTTCACTGCTGGCTTCTTTTTTATTGGTGCAGGAGAAGTTTATTGCATAATTCATAGCCCATTAATGATCTGGCAACCAACAAAACTTTTAAGGCACTGCAAAAATAGTCATGTCCACTAAACAGAGAGATTAACTGTGTTTGGATGATGTGAACAACTGTTCAGGGAAAGCAGGTAAATGGAAGAAGGACATGCTCAGGCAGTGAAACTAAATTCCCAATTCCATCTTCTTTATTCAAAGAGAATTTTCTTTTAAGTATATTTTTACTTAGGGCAATCTAAGAAGCTCTGATATTTCCCCATGCATTACGTAAGCACAGAACTATTTACTTGATAATTAACAAATATTTCTTTACATGAAAATATACATCTTTTATGTCTTTCAATGGAAGTAAAATTGTGATTATGCTTTAATTACTTCTGTGGACTGGATATATCGCTATTTAAGATATGGCATCAGTAAAACCTATCAGGTGTTCAATGTTTTTATTCATATTCAGTCAGTAAGCAGCTTCAGGAGGTAAACTTTATGTTTCAGATTTTAGTCATTTTTAATGGGACGTCCATCTAAGTATTTCATTTTTCATAGAAATGGATATAACGATTCTATCGGCTTTCAATAATATTCTTCTTACCAGTGCAAGTTCATCCTGGGACAGATGATGCAGCTTTGATGAACTATTGGGTAATCAGCCTGGGATCATTCTCTGTACCACCAGGTCTTACCCTGTTTCTGCAGTGATTTTTTCCAGCTGTGTTACTGACACAGGTAATACAGCCAGCACTTATAAAAGTTTTCTTTTTTAGTTGAAGTCATGCTCAGAGCTTTCTCCAAGTCAATTCTGAGGACCTTTGACACTTTGGATACTTTTGAAAATAACTTATATGGTTTTTTTTTTTTAAGGAAGTTGGAGAACTTCAATAGAGAAAAAGAAAAGAAACCTGATTGCTACAACTACATGTAGACACATATATAAGCCATAAATACCAGACATGCAAAGCAAAGAGCCACACTCACAAAAAAAAAAAAAAAATTTTTTTTTTTCCTACATGGGAGCAGCACTGTGATCTAGAAGTAATCTTTTTCTTTCAGAGATTCAGTTTTACATCTTAAGTAGCTCCCCTTTGCATGTCTTTGAAGGCATCACCATATGGATTTGTCCCAACCTTACTTCTCCTGGTGTCTGTCCCATCATGCCTATTAAAGAAGTCTGTATTAACATCAGGCTACTTTCCTTATAATGCCCCCAATACACACTATTTGTGGTTTTCTCTCAGTTGTTTATCTTGGGGTCCCACTACCTAGAATCTTCTTCTTTTTCTCTGGGCCTTTGAAATTCCTCAAGACCTCTAAAAAAGTCTTATTTTGTCCAAGTTAATATGTCTTCTGTGCATTCCTACAGAATAGAGTGGAAAAGTAGGAAGAACTCTGGTGGATACTATAGACAATGCTCTCATTTTATGGGGAAAAGATCCCAAGATATACCCAGACTCATTCTTATGAGTGACGATTTAAGAATACTTCCAAATCCTTTGAGAATCTTCCAGCAAAATATAATGCAATAGTATAATTACTATATTGTGAGCTGTTAAAGGTCAAAAAATATTGCTTATGTTGCTTTTATTTAATCAGCTAGTCAATCAACCAATAAATATAAAATGAAAATCTACTATTTACAAATACTATTCAGCTGTTACAATAGGAGAAATACACGTATGACACTTCCATGTTATTTAAGGACTAAAAGAATAACTAATGCAAGGTGTGAAAAGAATTATAGGAGTGAAGGGGGAAGGTCACTGCAGAGTAGAGAAAGTCTTTATAGAGGAGATGAACCTTAGACTGAATGTTGAATTATATGTTGAAAATGGCCAGATAGTGAGAAAATAGTAATATCAAAGACCTGCAGATGACAATTTATCAGGTCAGTCTGCTATAAGAACCTTCTTATTTGACAGTTAATAAAACCAACAGAAATGAATGGGTTGGAAAAGTTAGCCATTGTGAAGTGCTCTCAATTCAGTTTCAAAAGCCTTGCCTTCATCTTGAAAATGAATAATATAATATGGTAAAGGAAATATTAAGATTCTTGAATACAGAAATATGGCCAGAATAAAATAGTGATTCGTGGAGGATTAAATGTGTATGATTACCTAGAATGAATTTTTACAGGGAGAGATTGGACATAGTGTGATTAATGAAAAATTTATGGTGATAATCCAGATGTGAGATGACAGAAAGGAGAGGACATTTTTTAAAAAATAAGGACATAAAAAAAATCAATAGTGCACATGTGAGATATATGACCTTGCATAGTATTATACATATATGTTTCCCAAACTTTTGTGATGAAGGAGTTAATTATTGAGTTTCAGTCAAAAGGGCAATTCAAAGGAAATAGCATCAAGAGGGAGCTTCCTTGGCATTACTTGATATTGAGCCTAATATTTACTGAACAGTAGAGTTCAGTAAATTTTCCTAAAAGGGACATTATACTTCATCTTAGAAAAGGCTGGGTTTAGCTAATAGGGCTGGCATTTTGGCTTTGACTTTGGCTTGGGCACTAACTTTTTAAAAGCAGAAATGACATTTTTCCTGTTTTCTATACAAGAAAGTAAGGTAGGTTAAGCATAAAAGAAGTAATGAAAGAAAATAAATGATATGAAAAGGGAGAAATTCAAGAAAGATTAGAAGACACGTGAAGGCAAACACAGCCAAAGTAGGCAGCAATTCCAAGAACTACCAAAGAAGTTGTAAACAATGCATGCTGCAATTTCCATTCCAGGGACACCATTGTCCAGTGATAAAAGTACTAAATGAGCTTATGAGGGCAATATAACTGCTCTAAGCCTAACAACTGACAGTGTCACCCGGCCTAAAGCTCTGACATCCTTTACAAACACAATAACCAGTATTATTGCCAGAGTGAGTCCAGCCATTATTACCAGTACAACAACAGCTTGAAAATTCTTCCTCAATATTTTCCAAAGGTTATAGAGAAGTAGTTCATTTACTTTCAAGACGCCTTATATTCATAGGAGCTGAGTTATAGAACCAAATTATAGAACCATCTTAATGATAAACATTTTGTCCATATTTACCTATTGCTCTGGAGCCAAATTTATAGATTTTTACTATCTTCCTACTTAAGATAATTAATTACCTAAAATGTGTTATATAAGTCAATTTTTAATGGGTCCACTCTCTAATTCTCCAAAGATCCCTCAATGTAAATGGGAATAGAATATTGACTCAATTTAAGAGCCTTACCCTGACAATGGTGGGATATGGCAAAGTTGCATAGTATAGATTAAGTTCCAATGCTTTGAAATCAGTCTAGATCTGTGTGTAAATCCTGGTTCTGACACCTACTTATACAATCAGGCACTTCAGTTCCTATTTTCTAAGTCAATTAGTTGAAATAATATCAAACTCAGAGTCCCTGTGAGGATTAAATGATATAGTGAAAATAATCCAATTTAGCTCACTACCGGGAATGGAATGTTTGCCCAATAAATGGTAGGCAGTCTATTTTCTGTAGAAAAAATAGAGGAATCAAGTACTGAACGTTGAGGGAAAAAAGGTGGATGTCTTTTGCAAGTGGAAGACAAATCAGATGCAGTAAAGCTAAGAAAGTTGATGCAGAAGGGTGCAGAGTGAAAACTTCTTACTATTGAAACTAGAAGATGCACAGTACAGAGTTTAGAAAAAGGTTTAAGGAAAAAAATTAAGAATTCTTAAATATGGTTTGATGTCATAATTTCTCTATTACTTGATTTGTATAAGCATATTTACAGAATATCCAACAATAACATTACACAATTCAGGACTGTTAGTTTTTCTATTTTTTTAGTGTAATTTGAATTTCTACTTTTAGGAGTGCACACTGCCTATAGACACTTCCATGACTGGCACATACAAAAAAAATCACCTACATATATTTTTAAATAATTTTATGCACATGTGTATGTAGATACAAATAACTTGCTAATATCCGTAGTCTTAGGAAGCTATAGTATAGGCTTCATAGAAACCAAAGCATATTACAAATAAAGCTGCCTTTGAGTACAACAGTACTTTTACACTATAACATGGTCTAATCTACTTCTAGTGAAAGGAATGGGCAGGAAAAAATAGCAGACTTCATCTAAGAGCTTTCCTTCATACTTAGCCAAGTGTTTAATAAATCTGATAGAATCTGTAATGCAACAATGATTACATGGAGTATGATAGGTAAAACACATAACTGACATACTAGAAATAAGCCCAATATCATTATCATAAAACTTTAAAAATATAAGTGACAAAAACATTAAAATACTTGCCATGTTATGTCTTTATTTTTTGCATTCTATTGAGATAATCATAAAAACAATGAAATAGATTCAAAGCTTCAGTGGTACTGAAAATTCCTACATGAAATGTAGTATAACATTTACAAACATGGACTTTGAAGCTAGACAGGTATGGGTCTAAGTTCCAGGTATGCGATTTATTAATTCCATTACCTTAGGCAAGTAGATGGAATGCTTTTACTTTGTGTCACGTTAGCATTGTAATTGATGTATGAAAGCCATTATTATAATTAAAAATGAAACACTAAAGCAATCCCTATTAAAGTCAGCAAAAAATATGAGTTTGCCTAATACTACCATGATTATTTATCATTTTCTATAATAAAGAAATAACTTACAAAGGTAAATAAGATATTACTAAATAATATAAAACCACAAAAAGTAAAAGAATACAATCGTTAGGCAGATCAATAAAGGACTATAAACCTCCAAATGGCTTTACTATACCTATTCAGGAATTTATTATGTGATTAATTTGGCAACATAAATCAGTCAAAAAGATAAGGTTACACAATAGCTCATTGGCAAAATTGGTAATATACATAGCATTTTTAACCAAATACATTTTAAATGAATTGAAAAGGTAGAAGAAAAAGAATATTGAAAGGAAATATAGTAATGATTTTTAAAAATCTCTGAATCAGGAGGTATTCTTTAGCATGATGGACTAAAATATGCAGGCCAGGTAATCCCCGATTCTGACTCCTTACCTCATTTTTTAGCATTTTTCAGTTATATACCCCACTTTGATTCTGAAGATAAAAGGAAACAAAAATATGTGAACAGCAAAATGATTCTGAGTACTGGCCCTGAATCATAGCCCTACACTTCTACATGCGTCATCATGCTTGGGCAAAACAAGTACTCTTTACCTCACTTTTTACATCTGTAAAATGGGGATGATGATAGTACCTACCACACAGGTTTGGTTTTGAAATAAAAGCATACTTAGCACAATGCATGGGAAATTGTAAGTATTCAATAAATGCTAGCTATTATTACTATTTTATTAATATTATGCCCACAAAAAATGATACCTGAAAGAAAACATGTTGGATAGGAAAATAATAAATAAAAATAAATAAATAGAGTTGAGAGCATTGTAAAGCCAGCAATCAGACACACAATTGGTATAACAAAATGATCTTCCCTCTTGTTAAAGGATGGACTTCAGATCTAGCTTCATATTCTCAGCCAATCCAAAGAGGAAACATTATCATTTACAGAATTCATACTGCCCACAAGATAAAAATTAAGTTTCTCTGAGGTAGCATTATTTTTTTAAGTTAAATCGGCCAGGAATTTCTACCATGAACATACACTCTATACCACAAAGCCCTTCAGATACAGTCATCTCAGTATCACAGTCCTCATACATGGCCATTCTACTGTTAAACAGTGATTGCAAGGTACTTCCCATCTAACCTTAAGTTCATTTTTTTTCTTGGCTGATTTTCCATTATTTTTACTTACCCTCTGCTATGGTTTGAATGTCCCCTCCAACACTCATGTAGAAATTTATTTGCCATTGTGACAGTATTAAGAGGTGGGACCATTAAGAGGTGATTAGACCATGAGGGCTCTATTCTCATGAATGGATTAATGTCATTATTGTGGGAGTGGGTTTGTTATCTTGAGTGGGTTCTTATAAAAGTGAGTTCAGCCCTCTCTTGCTCTTACTCTCACCCTTGCTTGCCCTTCCGCCTTTCACCATGGGACAATGCCACACAAAGACCCTCATCAGATGTCAGCGCCCTACTCTTGGACATCCCAGCCTTGAGAACTATGACCCAAATAAATTTCTGTTCTTTATAAATTACCCAGTCTGTGATATTCCATTATAGCCACACAAATTGGACTAACATACCCTCCATCAGCACTCCTGATGCACCACAGAGAACCAGCAGAGCTCCTCACTGAGCTCAGTGCAAATCCCAATCCCTCCCATGGCAAAGGCAGCCCTACTTGTCATTCCTTCCTCTCCACCAAGTCAGCACCCTGTGTATGGCCCAAACTGATTGCCATTCCCTCAGTGTTTCCAGTTTACTCACTCTTCAGTGCCTTTACAAATGTTCTTTTCTGTATCAGAAATGTTTCTGCTCCTTGATCCAACTAGCTGTCTCATAGTCATGCCTCAAAAATCAAGTTCCCTTCTCTGAAAATGTGTTTCTGACTCTTCAAGCCTACGATGACACAGTTGTTCTATCTCCCACAGCTCTCTGTGCAGACATCTATGTGACATTCTTTTTCTTGTGGGCAACTTCTGTGTATTTGTCTCTGTGTCGAAACCCACATGGTGTGTTTATTCAATGTTTGTCAAAGGAATTATTGAGTGAGGAAAGGAATCTGTGTGAGAATGTGAAGTGAGTGAAAGCAAAAGTGTGTGAACAAATGAATGTGTTTCTCTTCCTGATTTACTCCCATTAATTCTCTATCTAGTATTAAATATTTGATGGATGCCTCTATATTGATATTGCAGATTTGGTATTAAAGACATTTTTTTAAATATTAAAATAATATTCAAATGAACTTTCAAGGAAATGTGAGGTAAGAAAATGATATAAAAACTTCCCCACTGTGCTTGAACTAGTTGTGGACTTTTTAATAGTGAGGCGTTTGATGCAATGGGATTTTAAATAGAGCCAATCCCAAAGTGCTTAATCTAAACTATGCAATTAGTTTAGGATGTTGGAAACTAAATTATGAAGAAGAATTTTATTAGTCATGAATAAACTGCCAATCATTTCTTTTTTGTTAGCTTAAAAAGTCAAAAATAAGGATATTTTTGAAATACAGCATTTAACTACTAGTCATTAGTTAGAGTAAATAATTCACTAAAAGTGGCAGTTTTTAATTTGGTCAATTTTAAGTTGCAACTCTTTATTCCATTTTAGTAATGCCAATGATTTCCTCCAACTTATTTAATATGTGATTTTAATTCCCACTAAGCAGCCTCTACTTAAATGGATTTGAAATGCTATCATTGTAATAGATGAAAATGTCAACTTTAATACAAAATTCTATTGCTGGCCTGCTTTGTTGCTATATGTGGGCATTAGAACAAAGTCTAGGCTGCTATCTTATATGTATTTGGAAAAATGACTATTAGACATACAGATAGTTTACTCTTTATTCCTCTTTAAAAAATAATAAAGGATAATTACTTAGTAACTTTAAATCACTTAGTTACCAGAAGGAAGAATTGATACTGTTGATAGTTGGATAGGAAGAGTAAGAAGAACAATCAAGGTGGTATAAGTGAAGAAGTTAACACTTATTGGACCAGTAGTTAACAACTGGTAAATATTATGTTTAGAGCTCTTAGACTTAGACTGAGAAGTCTGTGTGAAAACCATATTTAGACATAGTATAACCACTTAGGACCCCCATGCAGTCAGTTACCACACCGTCCTCATCTGCCGAGACATACCTAATGTCTATGTCTGTTTTGTGTTGCTATAATGAAATACCTGAGGCTGGCTAACTTGTAAAGAAAAAAGGTTTCTTTGACTCACAATTCAGATGGCTGGAAAGTTTGAGGTTGGACATCTGCCTTTGGTGCTTCCACTCATGGCAGAAGGTGAAGAGAAGCCAGTTTGTACAGAGGTCACATGGCAAGAGACAAAGCAAGAGAAAGGGGGGAGGTGCTGGGCTCTTTTTTAACAACTAGCTCTCTTAGGAACTAACAGAGTGAGAACTCATTCACCACAGAGGGAGACCTTTAATCTATTCAAGAGGAATCCAACCCCATGACCCAAACACCTCCCATTTGGGCCCACATCTAACAAAGGAAGTCAAATTTCAACACAAGGTTGGGAGGGACAAACATCCACCTAGGCCAATGTCTATAAGAGTTTTTCCAACATTTTCTTCTAGAATTCTTATAGTTTCATGCCTTATGTTTAAGTCTGTTATCCACAGTGAGTTGATTTGTGAGAGGTGAGAGGTGTGGATCCTGTTTCAGTCTTCTACATGTGGCTATCCAATTTTCCCAATACCATTTATTGAATAGGGATTCTTTTCCCCAGTGTATGTTTTTGTATGCTTTGTCAAAGATTAGAAGGCTACATGAGGATGGTTTTATATCTGGGTCCTCAGCTCTAGCCCATTGGTCTATGTCTCTGTTCTTGTGCCTGTACCATGCTGTTTTAATTATTATAGCTTGAAGTCTGGTAAATTGATGCCTCCCAATTTGTTTGATTTGCTTAAGATTGCTTTTGCTATACAGGGTCTTCTCTTATTTCATATGAAGTATACCTTGAACTTTTCTCGAACCCTACTTGGACCTACCAGCCAAAGTCACCTCTTGCAATTACCCTTTGTTTTTCCATGTTTGCTTTTTAATTCCTCCTACATCATCTCTAACGAGAAACTAGACAAACATTAAAAATATTTAAATTCATCATGCCATGCATCTACTTAACAACTTCAGTAAATTTCCGCTGCTATTAGGAAAATATCCAAAATCTTTTTTCATGCCCTTTACGACCTTTATATACTGGCCCCTACCTACACCTCCCATCCTCATTAGATATCATCTCCCTCCCCTAATTGTTGCTCCAGAAACTTTTCATCTGTTCATTAATATATTACAATCCTTTCTATCACAGAGTTTTGCCTGCCTTTGCCTGGAATTTTCCTTCTACTCTGTCCTTCAATTGCTAGTTCTTAATAACTCTCAGGTCTCACCCTCAATGTCACTTCTTCAGAGACCCCTAGTCTTTTATATACATATATTTTGCATTTCTCTTTTACCACATAAGTCTTGCTTTAACAACGTCTTATATGCTTGTCTCCTGCATGAGATTTTAAGCTCTGTAATGACAGAAACCTTGATGTTGTCATGGCTTGTCAACATCAGATCCTTTCTCTATAATTAGGCCCTAGCAAAATATATAGTATACACACTACACTACCTCTGAGCAAGAATGGTTCAAACATCACCTCACTAGTTCGACTGAAGTTCATTGCCCTAGAATATGATTAAGCTGAGCCTAAATCCATGTCAAGACAGCCCGAGGAGGCCAAAAATTCAGGTTAGCAGGTCCCCCACAGGTGCCATTCACAGGAGAGAAAGACATTGGTGAGCCACACGCCTCAACCTTTGAATTAAATAAAACACTGAAGAGAAAAGAAAATAATTTTAAGATAACAATAATTCAGGTTAAAATTGACAATCATAATTTTATAACTTGAAAGTAGAAAAGAAACTTAGATATTACCTAACACAACTTCCTAAATAGTGAGAAATTATTCTGTCGTATTTTCCCCTGTTTTGTCCTTCTCATGGTGTTCCACCTTCTTAAAAAAAACTGCGTTGATATAACTCCTGGGTTTTGGGTCCCATGGAGACCGAGGAAGCTCTGGCAGTTTAGAGAAAAAAACAGCCTCTTGGGCAAGTGCTCCTTGGTGAGATCAATGGCAAACCTCACCTCTTCCTCACCTACACATTTCTTCTCCACCTTTTACTCTTTCCCATTACTCTTTCCTTTGTCTCATTCTATTCGCCTCTCCATTATCCATCTTCCCTTGCCCCAATTCTTGAGTTCTTTTCTTTATCTCCATATTGTCCTCTTCCATCTTTCTAATTAAAAAAAAAACAATTACTTCTTTAATTAAAATTTTAAATTGAAAGATAGTATTTATTTTCATCTTATTGGGCTCAAAAACAAAAGATGATGACAAAAATAGAAGAGAGAGGGTGAATGAGGTTTAGAAAGGTATGTGCAGGAAATTTGACCGTCTGTATTCCATCATACTCCTCTGCATACTGGGTCTTATGAGCAGGTGGCAGACAACATAGCTAGAAGGAGACCCTGAAGTGACATGTACTCAAACAGTTTCTTTGTGTTCAAGTATAGGCTATAAAAAAGATGGCACTTAGCACCCTGAATGAACGATAATAAAACAATTGCAAGGTAATTTATAATTACATATATAAAATAACATATTTCTGACTACAATTATTTAATTTGAAACCTGAATATACCACTTAAGAAAAGAAGTCCGGTCTTTCCTGCAAACAAGTTACTTTTGAATGACATGAATAACTAGTTATTGTTTTTAACATTTTACAGCCATAATATCTTGTATTCATATTCCCAGAGAACTCAAGAAACTTCAGAGATGAGCAGAGAAAATTGTTTCACCCATCACAGAGATGGCATCCCCTCTGGGGAAGGAACTGGCAGCTATTTAACAATGCATTATGCCTCCTGACATTCTAGGAGAGGTTTGAAGGCTGGAATGTGACTCTGCTGTGGCAGATCCTCCAAGCTCCCTTACATCACACTCATAGTTAGTATCCACCACACGGGTTTTTATTGTCCGAGCATAACTTCTTATAAGTAGGGCAGCTTGCCACTCTGCCCTTTCATCAGGTGTCAGAAGCTTTACTGATTTATCTTTCAGAAGGATATCCAGCTGATCATCTCTTACAAGATATAAGAAAAATAGAAAAAGACATAATTTCTAAGACAGGGTCTCTGGCCTTAGTTCAATCTTTTTAAACTCCTGCAAATCCCTTGAACTGTCTCAGGTGCATTAGTAAGAGTTAATGTTAATATTCTAATCTGCCTGTGATTGTTTAGGTACTCATGCTACTAACTTTGAGAAAATTCATTAATTCAAAGGATTTTCATTATGGTTCCATGGTTTTCCAAGAATCAGGAATGCAGCTGTGAACAAAATAAAATATCTATCCTCCCAGAGTGTATATTCAATAAGGGCAGATAGACAATAAGCAAATAAATCAATAATAATTCAGGTTAAACAAATCAAGATAAGAGAATAAAGAGTGATAATGGTGGCAGGTGGCTGGCTGTTTTATATAAAGTGATCAGAGCGGTACCTCTGACAAAATGACATTTTAGCAACCACCTGAAGGAACTAAGACTATGAATGATGTTGGTGTCTAGGAGAAAACTGTTCTAAGCAGAACATAAGTTAAAATAGGGCAGTATACTTAGCCTAGGGAAGAGCAAGCGCAGAAATGAGAATATCAAAAAATGAAGTCAGAGAATTTGCAAGGGGACAAGTAATATAAAGCCTACAGACCATGGAAAGATTTGAATTTTTTCAGAGCTAGAGCACGGGAACGATAGGGTCTCATTGACTTTTACAGGATCACTCTGCCTAACCAGTGGAGAATAGACTGGAAAGCAAGGATGGAAGTAAGGAGACTGATGTGTAAGGCCGGGGGCTCTGCAAAGAGACGACGGTCCTTAGACAGTATATGGAGCATCGTAATCAAGAAGGAAAAGTGTGCAATGGAAAGCTTGCAATAATTCAACAAGTCAGAAATGGAAAACAGAAGTCATTTCTAAATCATAGTGAAAAAATTAAAAAATCTTCATTTGAGATAATCATCATAGTGGAAATGGGTAACTTATCTTTATTATATCATCATCTACCAGCTGTTTCTCAGTGTGTGACATTTCTTTGCAACTGAAGGAAAAACATGGAGTTTTTCCTGTTCCATCCATTGGTACAGTTCAAAATATTCTCCTTATCTCTTTATTCTTGTACATCATAAATAGGAACACAAAAACAGAAACATACACACAGAGATACACACACTACAAGCCACACACACAGACACACAAAAACTATCCTGTCTTACCATCAGGAGATTTTCTCTTCATAGGAAAATATTTCATATTTATGATGAAGATAAACATGTCATAACATTCTAAGAATAACAATGAGGCATAATTTGTAAAGATATGCATGATATTTATGACTTTGCATAGTTACTGACAAACTTTTTCCATCCTTTACCAATAAATTATTCACACGTGTGACAATTATTTTTGATAACCTATTATGTTCTAGATGCTTTCAGAGATATAAGTTAACATTCTAGTTAACAATTGCTTATAATTAAAAGCAAATTAAATATTTGAACACATATTAACTGTCTTATTCTTCTTCCCACAAACATTAGCACATTGCTGGCTTCATAATGTTCAAAAGAGATTATGTATCTTCTTTCTCTGAGGTAATAGAAGTAAACCAGGAATACTAGGGAATTGGGAAATACTCATTTGGGAGATACTCATGCCTGTCTTTCTCTCTCCTTTGGTTACATTTTCTATTTCGTTCATTACTTCATAAGATTTCAAGTATTTCAAGAAGCCACACAAAGAGAGGCTTTCTTAACTTCAGTTAGTAGGTTAATGAATTTCTGGGATTTAGGAACCCATGAAATTATAAGCAAACATTAGCAATTTAGAGGACATATTAGAAAAAAAAAGAAAATTCAATACAAATTAGTTTAGATGAGAAAGCGAATTTCTCAGTTCATTTTACCAAAAAGTCAAGGAGTACCTTCAGCTTCAAGAAGTTCTTGTTCTAGAGATTTAAAGGATATTGGGGCTCTGTCTGTACCTTATTTTCAATAGAGACACTTGAAATGTGGCAGAAACGATGACTTCCATCCACCCAGTACCCACGCGCTACCACCTGAGAATCCCAAGGAAAGAGGGCACCCTCCCCACAACTTCAGGAGAAAGTTATGTGGAGGATTATATGATACCTGGTCCAACTTAGGGCATGTGCCCATGGCTGAATAAACCCCTAAGGTGAGGAGGTGACATAGCTGAAGGGTCAGACCTAGGTAACATGTCTAGTCCTTTTCATTTGTGGGGTGAGGTCAGCTCCCAATGCACCACAATTGAGCTCCTCCTCTGAAAAGAGGGGAGCTCTACTATAAGAAAAAGGGAGTGACGCTAGCCTCTAAAAGCAACACATGGGCCATAAGTGCATGTATGTATGTTTTCGAGCAAGAGAAGGGAAGCAAAATCTTTCTTCAGACTCTAAAATGTGTCCATAATTCACCCTGCCAAAATTCAGCAGCATTGTACTGCATATAGACTTCCTACCTGGAGGTACAGAGAAAGAAAAACTCCAAGCATGAAAAAAAGCAAGCATGCTTCAGTGTTAGTTGGATTTTGACCAGCATGAATATCTTTTTGTCAAATAACTATAATTTACCATCAAGCGGCTTATTCAAGTTTTTATGTAAATGAAGACCACAATCTTTCAGAGCCAAAATCGTGTGATGAATATAAACTCAGCTCCCGAGGAGGTGAGTTTTTTTTCATTTGTTTGCTTGTTGTTATTTTCTTCTTATTGTAATTGGTAAATCAAACAACCATGACACATGGTGCATAATTATTACAGAGAGACTTCATTTTATGTCCCAATTTCTCTTTGAAATTCATTTATTTGGGTAAATTCTGCTACTCTCTGATGAAAATTCAGGTGCTGCCAGGACTTGGGTGACGTCTCTTAGAGAATAGCCAGGTACTTTAAGTGTAAATAATGACTTCTTTTGCTTTGGATAGAAAACCAGGAGTGAGACTGCTGGAACAAATGGTAGATCTGCTGTCCGTGTTTTAGAAATCTCCACATTGTTTTCCAAAGAGGTTATAATAATTTACATTCCCCACCAAAAGTGTATAAAGAAATTTCCTTTTCACCAACATTTACTGTTTTTTGACTTTTTAATAACGGCCATTCTGACAGGGGTAAGGTGGTATCTCATAGCAGCTTTAATTTGCATTTCCCTTATGATTAGTGATGAGTATTTTTTCGTATATTTTTGGCCATTTGCATATCTTCTTTTGGAAAAAAATCTGTTCATGTCTTTTGCCTATTTTTCGATGGGGTTATTTGTTTTATTCTCGCTAGTTTGTTTGAATTCTTTGTACAGTCTGGATATGAGTCCTTTGTCGGGTGTCAAGTTTGTGAATATTTTCTCCATTCTGTAGGTTGTCTATTTACTCTTTTCATCATTTCCTTTGCTGTGCAGAGACTTTTTAGTTTAGTTAAGTCCCACTTATTTATTTTTCTTGTTATTGTATTTGCTTTTGAGGTCTTAAGTCATAAATTCTTTGCCTAGGCCAATGTCCAAAAAAGTTTTTCTTACATTTTATTCCAGGATTTTCATGATTTGAAGTCTTACATTTAAATCTTTAATCCATCTTGAGTTAATTTTTGTACATGATGAGAGATTGGGATCGAGTTTCATTCTTCTGCATGTGGCTATCCAATTTTTCCAACACCATTTATGGAATAGGACTTTCTTTCCCCAGTGTATGCTTTTGTCTACTTTTCTTAAAATCAGTTGGTGTAGCTGTGTGGTTTTATTTCTGGGTTTTCTATTCTGTTCCATTGACTTATGTGTCTAACTTTATACCAATATCAAGCTGTTGTGGTTCCTATAGCCTTGCAGTAGTATTTGAAGTCAGGTAATGTGATACCTCCAAATTTGTTCCTTTTGCTTCCTTTGGCTATTCAGTCTCCTCTTTGATTGCATATGAAATTTAGTATTGTTTTTCTAGTTCTATGAAAAATGACATTGGTATTTTGATGGGAATTGCACTGAATCTTATTTGCTATTTTTAAATGTAATTCTCATTTTATGTTCACTAATATAATCTAATTTTATATAAAATGAAGTAGAGAAATGCCTGTATGATTCCATGAATCACTGTGTTTACATAGCAATCCCAGGTGCAGTGTTCATTTACTTTAAAATTGTTCCACAAGAATGAATATACATCACAAGAAATTATTTTACCTTCTCTTAAAGTGGCTAGATTTGTATCATGGATTTAACTTTCCTCTGGAATATATGTGTTTGTTGTTCTCCACCAAATCACAGCACTGAGTTAATAAACATTCACATGGTATCCATTTTATTCATCCTGCTTACCTTAAATAGAAGTTTCCTAATCATGGACATTGTTCTTATCTTATTTCATACCTCCATCTTCAGTATTAGTCCAGACAAATTTGCCTTTGATTCGCTTGCTTCTTCCAACCTGCTCATTTTCCCACTTGAGCTCTGGGCACTAACTTTGTTCAAAAGACTTTTTTGAATGTGCTACTGAGGCCCCCATGGTTGTGGATGTGTTGTTGCCCCTACATTGACCCACAGCCGAGCAGCCCCGAGGCACCCCTGGCGTGATCATTCGTGCTTCAGGCCCATTAGGTAAGAGGGATTCTACAGGAAAAGCTCACCCTTGTCATCTAATGGCAGTGCTTATGTGAGCCTGTTTTCATGGCAGTGCTATTGCTATCACAAGAACTAAGGATCTATTACAAGTTATCAATTTATTTGATAGCATACATGTGATTAAGAGACATTTATTTTTATCTTGAAAGCAGAGTGCACTTTTTAAAGTAAATCTCTCCTTTTGCTCTTTAGCTAAAATCAAGAGTGATTTTCTTCTTTTCATTCCATCAATCAAAGCATCACAAACAAAGCGTTGATGAATAACTAGCCGTGATAGATTAGAATTATGTCATTGTTAGGAAATGTCTCATCATCACTTTTCCAAATGTATATCAATCACTGAGTCTTAGAATTGAGATCTAAGTAGCCAAAAAAATTTTCCTATTAAAAAAAATCCCCTGATAAACATTTGCACATTTCACTGTCCACTCTTTCTTTGCTTTGTCCCTAATGGCTGTGATTTTAAGACCATTGTTTCAACCTAAATAATAGCTTGGACTGCCTATAAAGACATTCTCTCTGACAGTCTTCTTAATAATGCTGCTGGATTCCTCCAGCACTTTCTAATACAGAGCAAGGAAGTAAAACTAATCAGGAGAGAACATTTCACTCACATTCAATTGTCACTCACACAAGTTGACATTTTGAGTCTCATTTTACTGTTTTAGGAGTAAGTCACGCACTCACCATACACTGTCTCATAATACTTTACCAAAATGCTTTCAACTTGTGTAAAACAACAAAATTCTTTGGTAGTCTACCTGGTAACATTTCTCCTACTCTCAGACAAGCTGATAAATAAGCCATTCATTGAAATGTACTCCTTAGAAAGGCAACAAAGCACTGTGGTACTTATAAAAACTAAGCCATAGTGAAAAGGGTACAAGTTTGAGAATCAGAGAAAATTGCTACATCTTTGATACTTTCAACACTTCATATATTGCAAATTCCCAAAACATATTTGTTTTATATTTCTGGAAATTAATATGCTAAATATGTAGGAACGCCCAGTATGATTGTGAAATTAGATTTAACCCATTGCAGTTAATGATAAAGATCAAGGAGACACTGTTAACAAGTGTTTCTCAGTTATATATTCTTAATACATATGGTATTCTGAAATGTTTTCAAATTCGACAGTGTGCACACTCTATTCCTTCAGTAAATATGAGTGTAATACAAATTTTAGTCTCTCCTTAGTAGCTTAGAGAAAATCATAGGGGAAAAGAAGAAACAAATTTAAATCCAAAGTTCTATCAACTTTGGAAATTGTGACATAGAAAATTTTTTTTGTTTTGACAGAATTTTATATAATATTGCAAGTTTTATTTTTATACACAAAAATATAGAAACTATAAACTAGGATATATTGTGTTTTATCACAATTGCAGAAGGATAGTTTAGTCATCTAAATGCCATAGTCTCTGTTCAAAAAAGAAAACTTAGTCTTAATGGGAGAAATCACAGATCTTACTTATTAGTACTATTTTCCAAATTTTATTTCTAAATAAAGTTTGATAAAGCAAACTACCACCAAATAAACCTATACCCTTGTGAAATTTTCAACTTCTCTAGTACTTGTAAGCAATTATTCAGCTTCAGTAATTACTGGGTAATAAACAGAAGGAAGAGGACCTCACTCATATTTTCAGTGAGTGAAAATCACTGGAAGTAACATTCTACCAAGTATGGACAGGACTACATTCTAGCATCAGACCTGTTATGAAAACATGTATTTTCCTCTCCTGTCATATATGTGTCATACTACTTGTTCTGGATATCTTTAAGATACTTATAAGGGAAATAAATAAAGATAAAAAAAATACCTAAATGCTTTAAAAAGTGTAAAGTGCAACCAAAATACAAAACATCTTAATTGCAAAGATCATTTTAGTTTTTAATGGATTTTCTAATTTTAATGCTGTTCATCAGAATGGTTTCAGCATTTGTATTTATTAATAAGAGTGAAGAAAGTCATATGATAGGTAAAATACCAAAGGAGAAGCATTTATGCCCATGGCTCTTCTCTGGCTGTGACAACAATATTACATTAGCTGGTGTGGCAGACACACTCTAGGGTGGCTGTTGAGGGTCCCTGCTTCCTGGTGTATACACCCTTGTATGTTCCCTCCCCTTGAGTGTGGGTGAGGCATCTCCCTAATTCCAAGCCAAGAGAACATAGCAAAAATGATGAGATGCTACTTTTGTGATTACATTGCTACATATAAGATTTTTTCTAACAGACTCCCTCAAGAGACTCTCTTTGCTGGCTTGATGAAGTAAGTGGCCATAGTGGAGAATCCACAAACAAAGTCTTAATGAGCTTGAGAGTGGACTGTTCCTCATCTCCAAATAGAAATACAGCTTGGCCACATCTTGATTGCAACTTTGTAAGACCTTGAGGAGTAGCCTCAGCTCTGTCACTCTGTGACTAGATTCCTGACTTTCAGAATCTATTACATAATAAATGTGTGCTGTTTAAGGCTGTTAAGTTTGTGATGATTTGTTATAAAGTCATAGAAAACTAATTCAGTTGGTAAAGGAATCAATATTAACCTGACCTAGCTAGTGATACACACTAACCTGGGAGGTTATCTGATCTTTTCATGAGTCACAGACCTTGTATCAATTATTATTCCCTTCAAGATACTGGCCCATAAATTAAATACTTCCAATATCTACACTGAATCAATTAGCTATACCCTAAAACTTGGGGATCTAAATAAAAAGATTATTTTTCTTTAAGCAATATCTACATGTTGCTCCTTATTCTTATTGTAAGAGATATCAAGTAATACTGGGTTCAAAGATGTATAAATAAGAAAACATCTGTAAGTTGTGTCTAGTTCTTTCTTTACCACTGTCTGCTTCATTACCAAGAGGTCAAAAATAAGACTCCTTTATAGCTCAAACAATAAATATTTGTGCACATGTGATATAAGCAAAGCACATTTATCAAGTGTCCTTCAATATGCCTATTTTCTAATACTGAAATACATCAATTATTTTATTTTTACTTTCCCACTCTCTTTTATCATCTTACTCATGTCTGGAATAATTTTTTTCTCAATTTCTAATTTCAACTTTCCAAAGCTCAAGGAGCAATAATGAAGGAACTATTTAACTTCAGTGTTATTCTTCCTGATGAGTGGACTCTAAAGAAGTGAAAGGAAATCTGTATTCTCCTCCCTTTATTTGAGGATTCAAGAATCCTATGAGATTAAGTTCTTAAGTGTAGTAATAAGTGTATCCCCAATTGTCTTAGTCTATCTTGGGCTGCCATAACATAATACCACAGACTGGAAAACTGTAACTAACAGAAATTTATTCCTCATAGATCTGGAAGCTGGACGGTCTAAGATCAAGGTGCCAACATCTGGCGAGAGGCTTCTTGCATCACCACATGATGGAAGGTGATAAGACAAAGAGAGGAACTCTGTCTTCACATGCCAGAAGCGTGGAAGAACAAGAGCACAAGAGAGTGAACCCATTTCCCTGAGCCCTTTTTATTATGGTATTAATCTATTCATGAGGGCAGCACCTTGATTAACTAAACCTCCCCTTATGCCCACCTCCCAACACTGTTGCATTATGTTTCCAGCACATTTCTGGAGAACACATTCAAACCACAGCACCAATCCTCCAACGCCACGTTGGCTACCTCACTATTTGACAACTAAAAGTAAAATAAAAATCCAAAATATTTTTTAAATGAATATAATTCATTAAATTAAAAGAAAAATTTAGATTATAATTGGACCTGCATTGCATGTTGGCAATAGTCAAGGATGGGTTTCCAATAATCTATTCACTCATCTATTTTCACCCTGTAGTCCATCAAGCTGCATTAATCAAACCCGGAACTAGTGACTATTCCCTAGGAATGCAGAACTGAAGAGTTGAGAGTTCAAAAATCCCTCCTGGTTAGGCAACATATGAACCTTCTTTTTCCAACAGGAAGATGCCAAAGACGACTTTAGGCACTCAATTTTAATGTTTCTATTTATGAAGGGGTGAGGTAGTGAACAAAAACAACAAAATACTTTAGAGTTAAGACCTCATATGAACAAAGTCTTGTAATGCTTTCCTGAATCACATCCCCAGCCTCCTAGTGATAGAACACAAACTATTCCTTGAAGGAAACACAAACTATTCTTATACCAGAGTAAGTGCTGGGAATTATTTGGCTACTACTTTCTAGTGGTTCTTTCCATGGCTTTGTGTAGTTTCAACTCATGTATATCCAAATAAATACACAGACAAAGACTAGAGACTCATCTCTCTACGGATCTCCAGATCGCTTTCTCTGTCCTCATCTATGCCGTACACATTCTAGCCAGCTTGCTTTCCTCATACTCACATTTCTACGTTCTCAACTCCGGGCAACCGCTGGGCTCTTTTTAGGACCTTTCTCTCTCCCTGATTTCCATGGCAGCCTGAAAACTGCCTTTATGCTGTATAGTGCAGTGATCATGGGCTAACTTCATTTTTTACCCTTTTCTTATATTTCACAGATCTGTATTTCTTGTTGTCTAATGTCTCAAAACAGTTGTTTCATATATTTTGTCCAATTTTCTCACTGGATGATAGGAAGGCAATTCTAATGGCATTTAATGCTTCTTGGGCAATAGAAGTCCTCATGTTGTTTTTACCCTATTCCTCAAAAATGCAAGATAACTTGTATGACTTGACATTATCATAGACAATACCAATATCACAGAATTTAGCCCCAAAGAACTGACAAGCTTCAGAGAGATGTTTTCATTCTGGGGGAAACAATTTGGAAGCTAATGGCCACCTTCTGGGTGTACATCCTGGCTCACTACCTCTTAGCTATGCCACCTTTTGCAAATCATTTAAATGTTCTCTGCCTCAGTTTTCCCAGATGTCAAATGTGGGTAGTAATAATACCTCCCACAGGAATGTTAGGAAGATTAAATGATTTGATATGTATGAAGTCCTTGAAGAGTACCTAGCACACATTATGTGTTACCTATTATAATAATTATTCTACTATTATTAGCTTGGATAGAGAGAAAAAATGATGATTGGAAAAGTGGAGGGTATGATTCTGTTTGGCTGGCTGGCTGGAGAATAAGAGGAGTAAAGATAACACACTTAAATACATGTGCAGCTATTACCAAGATGGGTTTTGTGTTCCTAAACTAAAGCTAAAGTTCAAGTAAATGTGTGAAAACTGCTGTATGTCAAATTCCACCTGGAGAACAAAAAATTTCTTGACAAATATGGTGGCTGAACACAGAGCCAAACAGTTTTTTGAACTGTTCTTCTCTGATAGCCTTTAAAATTACAAGGATCTGGGCTCCCCTGAGCACAAAGATGAAGTTCTAATTTGACCTGATAGCAGGGGGTTGCCCACTCACCCATGAGTGTGATTCTTCATTCAAGAAAAGGCAATTAAGCTTCTACTATGGGTTCTGTTTGAGGTTTTGTCTGATACAAAGATGAATCATGTGGTTTCTGCTTTTGACAAGGTAACGACGAAGAGGTAAAGAAAGATATAGAAATACATAATTTTAAGGCAATGTAATTAAACTTCTAGTCAAACTAAGAACAAAGTGTCATAAAAGAATAAAGAAAAATTGTGTAAGAGTACTTGCAGCCTTAATTTAAAGTTTAAAGATACACTGTCGATGGCTTCTTATAAAAATTTCAACTCACATTATTTTTCCATCTCAGTTTCAAAAATAAAAAAAAAATAGAAGGGGTGCTTCAATTCATTGAGATAGTGAATGACTAATTGTAATATGCTAATAAATGTATTTAATAATCAGCTTAAATTTAATTTCCCAATATGGAAAGCTAAAAGAAAAGCAAAGTGAACAATGATTCTTTGCTCTTTGATGTTTTTAGTAGATATTGCTAAACTTTATGATTTTAAAAACTGAGAATGATGACTAATTCTAGAAAGTCTCATAATGATTGTCATCTTTAGAAATCCATCTTATTTAATTTGTTGACCTAATTTTCATCTTGAGAAGTTGATGATAAGTGTGTCAAGTCAATAGAGAGTAAGAGATAAAAACAAATGTAGCTATATTCGTTTTAAAATAATATTATATACCAGGGACTGTCCGAGGTACTAAAGATCATTTACTGCATTTAATTTTTACAACCTTCATCTGACATAGGTACTATTATTTTTCCTTTTTAGATATAAGAAAATTGACCCAAGGGTGGCAAATGAATAAAGGTCATGTGGTTTGTCAATGGTGGAGCTGACATTTGGAACCAGAGCCATCTGTCTCAAAATCCCTACCTCTTAGCCACAGTACAGGCTGCCTCTAGCCCTGAATGGTAAACTCAGTCCAAATTACTGCATTCAGAAATAAGAAATGAAGCACTCAGAGAGACTTTTTCCTGTCCCCAAGGCATTAAGGTACAGGTATAATGGAGTGGTTTAAAACAATTCTTTAGGAATTTCATTTAAATATCTTATAAAAATTAGTTGCTTCCACTTTATTTTCCCCCATCATTTTTCTCCACTAAGAAGATTTAGTATTCGTGTAGAGGAAGAAAAAAAAATCAAATTACTTCAACAGACAAGATTGATGGGGCCTTGGAAAAAAATAATGATTGAAATTCTCAGCTGCTTTCCAAGGTGATTAAATCCTAATTGAGGGAAGGGCCTAGTGTGGAACCCACAGGTTATAGCAGGATGGTTCTGTGGGCTCCAAAGGAGGTACAGTTGGATCTATTGCATTCTGCAATTGCTTTAGGCGGTACCAAATTGAGTGCTTACAATTCAGTAATAGGAAAGGCTGACATTATGATGATTTCCACTCTCCCTAATTATTCTGTGATGTTTGTTGATGTGCATAAGCAGTGGTTCTGAAGCGTTATTTAAGATGACCTAGAGAGCCTCTCATTTAAGTGTATGCAGTTCAATTTTAAGGGGAGTTGGCATTCTACTCCTTTCCTAAAATGTATTGTGCATCCAACCTTTGAGCATAATACCTTTGGTTTGTTATTACTACTGATCAATAGAAGATAAGTTATAAGAGTGAAGGAATGACAAAGTCCTATAATATTTAATAAGTAATTTATAATTTAGATTCTGTCCAGATAGAAAATCTCAAAAAAAAAAAAAAAAAAAGTCCATGTATTTTCAAGAAAGGAACATTCCATTTTCTCATTTTGCAGATTAGGAAAATTAGCTTCAAAGGTGTTTTTTGCTTTGTCAAAGATGACGCAAGATGGATATAAAGAGCCAACTTGTGAGTTTTTATTTTGTTTTTGCTTGTGCTTTATTGATTTTTAAAAGAGAGTCTTCCCTCTTTGTGTCAAACTCTCTTAGAAATTTTTTCATGTAATGGGTAACAAAAAGGTGTTATATCCATAGTTAATTTGATGACTCTTTTTAAGTGTCCACCATATGTCAGTGGTGCATAAAACAATTGTATTTCTTGTCTTCTGGGAGCTTATAAGTGAGGAGTTTGTGCCATGGAAAGGATTGGCCCTTACACTGAGCTCAGTGAGGAGCTCTGCTGGTTTTCTGTGGTGCATCAAGAGTGCTGATGGAGAGTGTCTTAATCTGTTTTGTGTTGCTGTAATACAATACCCCAGATTGAGTAATCCTGTTCATTAACAGGAATTTATCTTGCTCATGGTTCTGGAGGCTGGGAAATCCAAGAGCATGGTGCCAGTATCTTGCAAGGACCTTCATGCAGCATCAGCCCGTGGTGCAAAGCAGAAGGGTGAGACAGAGTGGGAGCGAGAAAAGGCTGAACTTGCTTTTATACAAACCCACTGGAGATAACAAACCCAAACCTACAATAACGACATTAACCCATTTTTGTGAGACCAATAGAGAATAACAGGTTCTGTGAGCCTGGGTAGTCAAAAAGATGACCACCACCAGCTGGGGGTCTTTCTTCTCTTCCTTTAGACTTGCTAACTGGTTTTGCTCCCTGCTGGTGAGCATGTCCTTGCAGCTGCTGCCTGCTTGCCAGCATGCACTTTGAGCTGTGCCACTTTCTGCTAGTAAACTTGGGCTTTGAGCTGTGCTGTGTTGTGGTGCTTTGATCCAGTCTTATTAAGCCTTCATTTTAGATTTGTTGACCTAAGTTGCAAGTTTCAGTAACAGGCACTTAAGGACAGGAGTATAGAATTGCTTAGGATGTTTCATGTTCAGGTAAAACAAAATGTTCATTAATTCTCTAACATATATTTATTATCTGTCTACATGTACCAGATAGTATGCTAGGTATATAACCATGGGAAACAAAGTCTGTGCCTTTAACAATTTATGATTTGCTGTAAGAAAACTAGCTAGACCTAGGTGCTATTTTTTTCTTAGATATGATTAGTGCAGTGAGGTTTGTTCTGCTAACTCCATCCAAATACAGCAAACTTTGTAAATTGCATCTGTTGCCATCTCACCATTGCTTCTTAGGGTCATCATTCATGTACTTATACAAATGCTTCAATTCAAGACATTGACTGCTTTAAAGGAGTGGGAGTGTTAAAAATCTTGGATGTACCTGGTATGTCAGAGAAAACTACATGGAGACTTGCATTTGAGGTAGGAATTCATTTACCAGGAGGCAAATGGGAGTGAGGCATTCCGGATAGCAAGAAGAACAGGTACCAAGGCAAGAGAGAATGAAGTTGTATTGTATTGTTAGTCATCAGCTGAAATAAATGAAGAATAGAAATTTGCCTGTGGTTAGATTATCAGTGAATATATATTTTATTCCTTAAGGCAGATGAATGATTTGGTGGAATAATATTGAGCAAATATGTAATATAGTCCTATTTGCATATGTGAAAGAATATTTTGGTGGAATATGTGGAAAATTAATTATAAAGCAATAAAATTATTATAAACTCTATACATAAAGCATTTCTGGTATGCTTTATGTATAGAGTCTTCTCTATGCTTGTTTCTGTATATCACAGTCCTAGTAGAGAGCACAAGGGCGTACTGATGCCTTGAAATAAAAATGGTAACATTAAGTTAAAACAAAGCAAACTTCTCAAATTTTGGTGCAATTGACTATTCTTTTTCTATAGATTGCCTTCTCACATGCAAAGCATTTCTTTAGAAAGTAGCAATTCTGTAAGCTAGCTACTATTCTCTCCATTTTATAGATGAAGAAACTGAGAATTGGAAAAGTTAAGTCATATAATAAATAGCAAAGCTGGGATTTCAATTCTAGTCTACCAAACACGGGTAACACCAAATTCTTTATGATTCCCACACTCTAGTGACTCGAGCCTGCATCATTACCATTCTGCCGGCTAAATACCGTCAACCTCACAAAGTTTCTTATTTAGAAATAAGAAAGATTTTAGACTGGATTCCTAGTAGCTTAGTTGACAGATTTGATGGTTTGGAGTGATGACCATTAGTAAAAGGGAGAAATGATAAACATATAATTCCCAACAGACTGTTCAAGCATTAATTAGGTATTGTGCATGCATGTTTTTGAGGTGAGGCTAATTAAACCCATAGAGGTTATAGAAACAATGTCTTTGAGCAGGGCTACTCAGTTACATGGAATTTGGTAAAGACCACCAAAAACAATTAGGTTGAGAACTCAAAGAAGAAACAATCACTCATATACACACACAAAATTCTGATTTTATGTTTAAGTTTGGTAAATGCTTTCAAAGTGAATGCTTTTCACTTGGATACTTCAAATCACTGTCCTAGAAACCAAGAACTGAACATTGGAAATACAATAAAATATCAACGTGCACCTGTATTCTTTGTTCTATAATGTTTTTGTTTTGTGAATGAGACAATTAATTGTGAAACTGTCTTTTAAAAAGTGAGTACTATGAATTCTTTACCTATACCTCTTCTCACTTCTGTCTACAGTATGATTTTCTCAGTTAGGAAAATGATAAGTGGACTTATATTCAGTTCAACAAGAATTCACATCGATCAGTTTTAGTAGTGTTTTATAAATTACATTGAGGAGTCTTATAATAACAGTTAACCCCCCAAAGAATACAAAGTATTTTTATTTTACACAAGAAAGTTATACAGGTAAAAGGGATGCTTTTCTTCTCATATGACAACTCATAGAACTCTATTTTATGCTATATAAACAAGTGACATTTGAGTGCCACAGAAAGATTTATCTAGCAATATATTAGGAATTAATGATCTTTTACTCTTATAAAGGAAAAAATTGCCTAGGAAACAGAGGCATGAGTTTCATGCTCAGCATACAAATAAGTGTGTGTTTAGCAGTCACACAATAATTATGTAAAAAACAAATATGTATGAGGTGCTCATTATGGGCACTATACTAACAATGTTCCATGTTCGATGGTGAGTAGATTTTTTTAAGTGAACCATGCAGTTCAAGATAGAAAGTAGATATTTTTTAAAAAAGGAATAAATTATTTTCTCTCAAGAAATGTACCTTTGGCTGGGCACAGTGGCTCATGCCTGTAATTCTAGCATTCCAGGTGGGAGGATTGCTTGAGGAATGATGGAAATGTATTTTAGTGATTTCTTTACACATGTTAAATTCTGTGCCATAGGTGTGAAAAAAAAAAGACCCATTTTTTTCCCCCTGTCTGGTATAATTTCCATGCTAGTTGTTACCAGGTCCTGAGTCAGACAGTAAGTCAATACTTACTTGGTGCCAGGCACAGTGGCGATGAAACAGTAAAGAAAGCAAAGGTGGTATGAGCCCTTATGGAGCCCAATTCTTCTACCAAACACCTTCTGGAACTGGGCCCCAGCTCTTACACTTCCTTGTGGGTCAACCGTTTTCCCCTGTTGTGCAAATGCTAGACTTGCCTTCTACCTGGCCTTCTGAGTGCCACCATTTCACAGGCGTCTGTAGTCTAATAGCCTTTCTTGTGTACACTGGTGCAGAACAGATACATTACCTCTGCGTTATACACAGGTAGTTCCTAAGATTCTCAAGAACCTCATGTTGGCTTATTTAGAAGTCACTATTCACATTATTAAAAGAATCCAATTAAAGCACAGTCATTGTAAAACTAACATCCTTGATTTTTTTTAATCACATTAAGCGTAAACACTTTGAATCTCTTTAATGGCAGATTTTTTGTGTTTTTTGTCTGTTTTTCCCTACATCACATCCTCTGGTTAATTCTCCTCTATCTGTATTTTTTTTTTTTTTTTTTTTTTTTTTGAGACTGAGTCTCACTCTGTTGCCCAGGCTAGAGTGAGTGCCGTGGCATCAGCCTAGCTCACAGCAACCTCAAACCCCTGAACTCAAGTGATCCTCCTGTCTCAGCCTCCCGAGTAGCTGGGACTACAGGCATGCGCCACCATGCCCGGCTAATTTTTTCTATATATATTTTTAGCTGTCCATATAATTTCTTTCTATTTTTAGTAGAGATGGGGTCTCGCTCTTGCTCAGGCTGGTCTTGAACTCCTGAGCTCAAACGATCCGCCCACCTCGGCCTCCCAGAGTGCTAGGATTACAGGCGTCAGCCACCGCACCTGGCCTCCTCTATCTGTATTTTTGAAAACAAAATGTCTTTTCCAAAAAAATCTACTCTGCACATTATAATATAGAAGTTGCCAGGAACCTAAGTTTTCCCTTAGACTTCCTTCACTGTTATCAAGTATCTTTAAAAAATAATTTTTTTACAAAGTGCTACCTAATATTGAATACTTTTAGCACTATTTTTTTTTGTTTTTCTCTGAACTATACTGAAATACACACCATAATTGATTTTTTCCTTTATGCATTCTTACCTAATGAAAAAAATATATAGAACAGAGGTCATGCATTTGATGTCTCTGGCATTAACTAGCTGAATGGACCTGAGTAAGCTCCATAATCTCTCTTAAGTTCTTTCTTCTTACATGTAAGGAAAAGGGTAGTAATATAACCTACATGAAAAAGTAATGTTATCTACATTGTAATATAAGAATTAAATAGATTAATAGTAAAAATTAATAAAGATCAGAGTGGCTCCTGTCACATAATAAATGCTTAACAAATTTTAGCCACTTTTTTTTTCGATATATTTTATTTTATTTTTTGTTTTTCAGCTCATTATGGGGGTACAAAAGTTCAGGCTATATACATTGCCCATGCCTCCCCATCCCCCCAAGTCTGAGCTTCAGTTGTGTCCATTCCCTGATACCTGAACTCCAGAGCACACCTGCTATAGGATATCTGGACAGCAGAAGGTACACTTGGCAAGCTTGTTTCTCAGCTATCACTTACATGAATTTTCTCACTTTGACAGTTGTGTATTCTCACCTGCTCTTATCACAGAAAGGTTTCCACATCTATATTTACTCAAAATCTCATATATCTGCCTAAGTATCAGGTAAACAGCCTAGTGTAAACACATAAGAATATTTCCTAAGGGTCAGGGAAAGCGAACAATTAAGTTCCTCCTCTAGGAAGCATGAAATAATATTCTCAAGAATAATGTGTCCTGGAGCAAAGATACATACTTTGGGGTCCATCAGAGTCACTTAAATTGAGTATTAAATATATAAATACTGCTTTTACATATATTATGCATATATATCAGAATGGATACATTCTTTTAAATGTCAATAAAGTGGAACCTCAATAAAGGTCTGGGCCAACCTTTCTAGATGATTCTGATGTAAACCAAAGTTTGAAAATCAGCTTAGAGCAAAGGTCAGCAAACCATAGCCTGTGGGTCAACTTTGGCCCAGTGCCTGGTTTTGTGAATAAAGTTTTATTGAATTACAGCCACATTTATTCATTTACATGTTATCTGTGGCTGCTTTTACTCTACAGTGGCAGAAGCTGGGTAGTTGGGACAGAGACCACGTGGCCCACAAAGCCTAACATATTTACACTCTGACCCTTGACAGAAATTTTGCCAACTCTTGGCTTAGAGCATGGCAGAGAAGTGGACTCATCATATGGAAGAGATTAAATTATCTTTTGACAACCCAGACAATGGGAAATTAAACCATTTTCAGAATGATCATTACATTAATTTTAGGAAAGCTGCACATCATGAAAAGCTTCTTCCAAAAGGAAAAAAAAAAAAAAATGGGAAGAATCTCTTGCAAATCCATTTCTTATTTTTCAGAAGGATGCAGAGTGAAAGCAAAGAAGTCACAGCTCTATGTTCTTTTTAGCTTTTTTCTTTTAAATTTCAATCCTGCAGTAGCTATTAAAACTTTATTTTCCTTAAGAATAAAGCAGCAATAATTGAAATCAAACATAGATGTGAGAGTTAATAATGGACATTAGGCTCAAAGATTTTATTTTAACAATAGTTTGAAGGAAGCTAACTATTAATGACATAGTGAACTATTTTCAAAAATTACCCTAACTCCATTCAAAAATCCAAAACTGGTTCATTTCAAAGATAATGATTCCTTATAGCATTTCTAGTATTCTCCTCTGCTTGGGTGGATATAGGAAATAGCTCTGGAAGATGAAATAATAGGTCCTGTCCCTTTATCTGCTCCACACATTTCACATGAACCTGCATGTTGCTTGGCAAGTCAGAATTCTATGAGAGAAAGTATTGATTTTTATCAACCTGGAAAGTGAAACAAGAGGGAGAATGACATTGCTAGCCATAGGGAGTTTAGCTCAGGTCAACAACCCCTAAGTTTTATGGGAATTGTTCAGAAATTACAAATGTTGCAGTGCTAAAGGACTCTGACATAGGGCTAGAAAACACATTTTGACATTGGGTAGAGTTTGGCCTCCATTCTGCCACGGTCACCGAAATCCAGAGCATATTAAGTACACCCACTGGTAGCATCGAGGCTCAAATGAGGCTGCTTTTTGGAATGGCATTTGGCCTAGATGGAGCAAAAACCCACATGCGAAGTTAATTCCAAGGCCGGAAAGTGCGGTGTAAAATCAGTGGGTTTGCTGCTCTGTTTCTGCTCATGTTATCAAGGCTGTTAATACATTAGGACATAATGTGACAGATTTCTACAGATGAAACTGTGAGCTAGCAGACCATGGGAAATAGCTTCACAAGCAACTCTTTAATGTTCTTCTCTCTTTAAATGTTTTGGTTTGTTTGTTTGAATTAAACCTAAGCTTATTGGGGAAATGATTTTGTTTTGTTTTGCTTACATTTTTCTTCTACAATTACAAGCCAGCTCTGATAAGTAACTGTTAGACATGTCATTTTTACCCTTTTCACTTTGGTGGTTTGTTTTTTTCTTTCTTAGTGTTATGCAGTGCTCTAACATTGTCCGTATCTCTTGAATGCTGCTCTTTACATGCCTACACCAGGGGAAATGAGAGTTAACACCCAGTCCCCAAAAGCGGCAGGTTCATGGGCTCACAGGTGTCACGTTTGATGTGATTAGTGCCTTCGCGGTATCTTCCAGTTTGTGTGCTACCATCTCTGCTGACTAATAGCACTTTCTAATTTATTAGCAACCCAGCCACTTATCATATTACATGGAGCTGCCTAGCTGAGATTTACCAAAATTTACCAAATAAACATAAAAATATAGTCAGTAAAGACAAAATAATCTATGTATTTTGAATATGTCTCCTTTAAAGGGCAGAATTTTCAAATTCCCTAACAAATATAGAATTTATTTATTTGAGTAAAAGCAAAGCATTATGTTAATGGCCGTGTAACAGAGCTGGCTAAATCAAAGAGGTCTCAGAATTGGGATCTTTATTGGAATCTTTGTACTTGTCCAGTAAAACAGTACCAAGAGTTGGTTGTGAGAATTGGGTTCAGAAATACTTATTTTTGATTCTGAGACCACTCTTCCCCAAAGGATGTCAAGGTCAAAAACATACTGTGCGATTGATTTCAGGAGCTTTGAAGATGCTCTAAAACCTGAACTGAGGTTAAGAATCCTGGCTGTATCATATGTCCTATCGATATCACACAATTAGTTGTTGGAGTACTAATGAGATTTTTAATTAAACATATTATATAATTGCTTATAGTTGTTATTTTTCATTATATTTTATTGTATCATTATGATTTTTTTTGTTTAGAATTATATCACAAAACTGAGAATTTCTTTTTTTTTATTAAGTGTTTGGAGACTTCAAAAGATGTTGCTGTATGAAAATCCAATAACAGTTATTTTTATTATGATAATGTAATTGGAACAATACTCTCATAATTGTACTAAATTGTCCTAATGATCAATTTGTACTTACAGTTTTATTCAAAAGTTAGTAAAAGTTTCTCGTAAGAGAAGATAATACGCTAAAGCAGATTCATGAATAAATGATAAATAGATCAAAAGTAAAAGCATAAAATATGCCAAGCAGAAAGAAGGTTTAGCAAATATATTAATTGTTTGGCTTATTTATTGTGAGGAAAAAAGGTTTTTCAGATGAAGTAAATCTAGGCTATACCATTTATCATAATTTAAATTATGAAAAGCATTTAATGATTCTGAAGCACGCATTAATTGACTCATTTATTTATTGAATGAATAGTAACTGCAAACCTGACTGTGCCACGCACTGTGGTAGATGCTAAGGATAAAAAGACTAAAATAACAAAGTTATTTCCTTTGTTATATGAAAGAGCCCATATGCCAGCACAGGAGACAGGTATGTAAACAAACAATCTAATGTACTCAAGTGAGACAAATGATAGACACACTTTCTACACAGACAGAGAACCCATCCGGACAGAGTTGATTTACTCAAAATGTGAGAAGTCAGGGAGAAAGGCTCTAACCAAAACTTCACAGAGCAGCTCCGGCGTAGATAAGGAAGAATGATATTTTCATACGCTTGTAGAAATCGAAGACTATTCTATCTAATTGACAGGCCTATTAATGTTTAATCCTAGACTACAATATGTGAAATCTTCCTTTTGTTGCCCTACTACAGAGTGATCCATTGCACAACAGCACACACATACACACACCTCACCTCACATACACACATGCTCACATAATCACATCACTATGCCTCGGTATCCATGTATGAATATGAAATGTGTGTACACATAAGCCATGTTTCTGCAGTTAAACTAGAAATTTTCATGTATTCCTTTATAGCTGTTATATTTTACACTCAGTGAAATGTAATGCTACTCTATTACAGCCTGATTTTTATAAAGCACCATTTTAATGCCAAGTAAAGCCACAGTTTTATTTTAAGATAATTAACAAGGGTGATAGATTTTCTCCCACAAGTTTACGAAGCAACATCAAAAAGTTATGTATAGTTTAATATAGAGAAAAAAAGTGTTTTTACTGAGCTACATTCTACAAGAGTAAAGATTCATTTTAGTAATAGATTTTGGTATTTCGGAAAGTACATTAATTCCTTAGGACAAAGCTATGTATTCTTTAGCTGCTTCATACTGAAGCATGTTTATGTAAATACTATTACTTATACTCAATATGGGTTTTTTTTTTCTTTTTCTGAAAGGCTGATAATTTCTTTTTCACTCATATAGCAGATATGCTGTAATTATTAATATTAATAAACCACTCACCTGAAGAACACAGCTATAAATATTATCACAATTCATAATTGATAATCTTTCTGAGTGTCATAGTCAATAATTCAAATTCCCTGTAGCATTTGTTTTGCCCTTGCTATATTTAAGACTTACAGAACCCTGTTGATCAAGACATAGATTTATATATTTTGTTTTGAAAATATCAGTGCTTCATTTTGCTCACCTTCTGTACATCTGTGTACAATTGTCCACTGTTGAGAAAAATCTCTTTATTTAGTGTAGCTATTGGGAAAAAATTATTCTCTTCTGTGCTATTTACTACTTAGTGAATATCTGCAGCCTATTTGCATCAGGCTTGAAATTCTTCAATTAAGTGACTCCCCAGAGGACCCACACCGTTTTGTACTATAAAAGTGCCTTGACAAGAAATGAAAAAGAGAGGACACATTTTTTTTCAAGTCTCTACAAGTGACCTAATTTCATTCTTACAAATAGTGGCTTAGTCAGGTCCTGGAAAGTCAACTTCATGATAAACATTTGAGTGCAGGACATTTATTGAGAAATGGTCTGGAAAACAACAGCTGAGAAGTGGAGAAGGAAGCAGGATTGAGATGAGGGCAAAATTTAACTGGGAATAATTGCAACAGAGGCCTTAGCCAGTCTCACGGGCAGTTCTGGAACTGGGAGGGCCCTTTGGAACCCTTTTCAATTGAAGCCAGGGCTGGCATTTGCACTCCTGTAGTGGCCAGCCACTGACGCAGGATTCCCCAGAGGGAGAAAGAACATTTGCTGAGGCAGCCATGTGCCAAGAGGGCACACCTGAAAAGAAGGGCACATGTGGGCCACAGCCAATGAGGAGGGAAAGCACCCTAGTCCGGAAGGGAGGATCTAGCTAACACACCACAGTACAGGTAGCAAACATATATTAATAATTGTTGTTTTACTCCTCAGTCTTCTCTGATTTTAAAATCTAATCAATGATACTTCCTTAGAAATCACCTGATGGGCCCTAGGATCATTTTTATCTATGTCAGCTCTGAGAAGCATGAGTATACTTTTACATATTGATTAGATCTCTGTGACTTGTTTTTTATCAAAAACTCAAAACTCAGTTCAGGGAAAATTTAAAACACCACAATTCAAATAGTGCTGCTATTCCTTGCACTTGAAATAAAAAGAAAAGAAAAATATAAGAACAACATAAGAAAACATTTCTTAGACAAAATCAGTATAGGAATTCTACTAATCAACATCTTATTAATGGTGAGATAATTTTCTGAAAAGAAATTATGAAACAGGAAGAGAAGTCACACAAATTTTGAACAAAACATGAAAGATGATTATACAGTCTGAAGAAAAAAATTGCAAAGTAAAGAGGATCACAAAAAATATTTTTATATAGATAACTATGTGCTGCAGAATATAAGCACAGCGCTTGACATTTAATATATTTTGTAGATGTCACTAAGACTTATGTAAGTGGGAATCATGAAGATAACATGACAACATTAGAATGGTTCTAAGTCATTACATGTTTTAGCTGTAAAATAGAAACGCCTGCATCTCTCTGTACAAAATAACCTCAGAAAGTATCTATCTAGTTAGCTGAACATTCACTCATTAATTCATTCAGCAGAAGTTTATTGAATACCTAGTATGTATTAAGCACTGTTATAGGATCAAGGGATAGAAAAATGAATAAAAAATACTGTTGTTTTCCTAGTCTTAATTTTCTCCCCTCTCTGTTACCACAGCCACTGAAAAATGTAAAGTGCCCGTCCACTGTGAGTAGCTCTTGATTTTAGAAATGGTCATGTGCTTTCACTTGGAAGATAAAAGAGACCGTGTAGCGTTGATGGTGTGTGAGTTGCAAATCAAGGACTCACGACCCTTTCTTTTTCTACTTACTCTCTTTTACCTCTGGTCACCACAATGAAAATATATCTGGACAACTTTTCTGATCTCAGTGGGAGAAGGCGAGACACACAGAGACAAGGTACCCTTAGCTGAGCACATATTAGATCAGTTGACCTCTAGCCAATTCACACTTTTAGAAAGAAATAAATGCTTATTTTTGTATTCCACTGAATATTGGAGTTTGTTACATGTAATTTTTGTAATAGTAACTACCTGATGAAATATATCTTCAGGAATTTCATAAATAAAAGTGATAGAAAAACATATGGATACAACATATACAATACAATTTGGTAAATAACACAATAGAGATAACTAAATCCTGAAATAAATGAGAGGAAAAAAAGTTGCCTGAAATAATCAAGTATTAAAGCATGAAATTGTGATATTGTGAGAACAAGCAATAAATTACCTAACATTATAGAGAACATAGACCTAGGGATTATTTTTAATATAAAAATCACAAAACTGGCACTAATTCAGGATATACAACTACTCAGATATCTAATTCTAATTCTGCTAAAAGCAGATCATCCAATAAACAAAAGAGAAAAACAGAGTTCATCTTTGAGCCAAGTTCTTCTCTCAACAGATTGAGAAGGTCAGTGAGAAAAACTGCTTACTCTGGATTTAATTTTTATCTAGCAAAGAATAACATGTCAGTGAACTCAATCATAGCAAATAATATCCATAATTTGGAATCTGCTACTTTAGATAATTTTTAAATAAATTTTATATCAGAATAATTTTATATTTATAGAAAAGTCACAAAGATAGAAAGTTCACATATACCCCACACTCCCTATTCTTAACATCTTAGATTAGTAGGATACATTTGTCACAATCAATAAACAAATCATTTCACATTATTATTTACAAAAGTCCATATTTTATTTGAATTTTCTTATTTTTTATCTTATAGCCTTTTTCTGTTCCAAGTTTTCATCCAGTCAATCACATTACATTTGTTTGTCAAATCTTTTAAGGTTCCTCTTGGCTGTGACAGTGTCTCAGATATTATTTGTTTTTTATAAACTTGACATTTTGTGGAGTACAGGTCAGGTATTTTGTATACCGTCCCTTAATTGGGATTTGTCTGATGTTATTCTTATCAAACAAATTAGACGTGGGGCTGTTGGTTTGGGCAAAGAAGACCACAGAGATAGAGCACCATTCTCTTTGTATTTTATCAAAGGTGTGTACTATCAACATGACTTACCACTGATGATATTTACCTAGATCACCTGACTGTAGCTTCAGGGTTACTTTTCTTCCCTTTCTTACTGTACTCTTTAAAAGACCCTTATTAAGTTGTAGCCCACAATTATGGAGTGGAATTTATGCTTCATCTTTCTGAGAGCAGAATATGTAATAAATTATTTGGAATTTTTCTGCATGGGAGATTTGTCTACTGCCCCATATTTATTTATTCATTTAATCATTTATATCAATATGGACTCATGGGTATTTAATTTACACTTTGGTCTACAATCCAATATTACTTCCTTTTTATTCGGATGCACAAATTGTTCCAGCTGTGGCAATATGGAGCTCTTGCAGTGAGCCCCGACACCCCTATGACATATCCCACTGAGGTGTGCATGTGGGTGCGTTTGTGTGTGTGCGTTTTCTTACTTTGGGGCACTAGTAAGAAGAATGAGTCCTAGAACCATGTTCTAGACACTATGTGTCCTTATTGTTGCTTGAGTATGATTGCTTCTAAGGACTCTCAGCTGAAAGAGCAAGGACATATATATGAGTATACCAACCTGTATACGTATTAAATACATATATCTATGAATATTTCTATATACAATCATCTGAATCTCTACTTCAAAACTTCAGTTCATGCTGATGTCTCCAACTCTAGTCTACTCCTGTATGGATCATTCTAAGCCTCTACCTCTTGCTTATTTGTAAGCTACCATTCTAAAGGCGGAAACCCAGCTCTTACCTCGCATTTACTTATTGAATTGCTAACATATGCACCCATGGGAAACAATTTTATCAACTATGGTACATTATCTTTAATCTTACAAATTCCACTCATTTCCAAAATTATGTAGGTCAGCATCTTTTCCCACACCACTTTCAGCAAGTTGTTTCATACATTTTCACTACGTACAGATTCCTTTGTTGCATTATGCATTCCTCATTCCATGGGAAGTTTCCCTGGCCCTCTAAATGTTGTTATTCGATTTTCATACCTTAATTTTCATTCTTTTTTATTTCCTAGTATTAAAGGGGTACAAATGTTTTGATTACATGGATTGCTTTTGTACTGCTTGAGTCAAAATTATAAGTGTGCCAATCACCCAGACAGTCAAACATTATTGAAGATTTTTATGTGAAAGTTTTTTTAAAATCAGATCAGCCTTTAAATCAACAGACTTTTCTTCTCTCTCTGTTCTCTCTCTTTCTCTCTCTCCTTAAATGTATATACGTAGTCTTGAAATCCAATAATGTGAGTCTTCCAACTTTGTTCTTCTTCCTCAGTGTCATATTAGGTATTCTGGGTCTTTTGCCAGTCCATATAAATTTTAGAAACAGTTTGTCAATAGGTACAACATAGCTTTCTGGGATTTTGATTGAGATTGCATTGAATCTATGATCAAGTTGAGAACAATTAACATCTTAATAATATTAAATCTTCCAATCCATGCACATAGATATCTCTTTGATTTCTTATATCAGTAGTTTGTAGTTTTCTGCATACAAACACGGTACATATTTTGCACTAAAGAGTCTTACTCCAATTTTTGATGTTTGATTGCTGACATCTTTTAAGCCTCACTAGGAAAGGCCTGAGTGTGTCCTCCTTTGTTGCTGGTGGGAGGTTCAAACCATGTAAGCCCAGCCCACAAACAGGAACCATCACCCAGCCATGCCAATCTTCCTTCCCCTATATTCTCAAGCCATTTTTGGAGTTGATTGGGATACCTGCCCTGTTCTCCACAAAATAGATACGGACAAGTTCAGGAGACAGAGGCTTCACTCTCACTGAATAACAATATTTAACAGGAGAGGGAAAAGCATGTGATATAAACATTATAGAGATGCTTCATACATTAGATATAAAATTTGGCTAAATAGTATTTAGAGGGTTTGCCAACCCAGGGATTCCATGATTCTCTGAATTATGGGGAGAAAGAACAAAGGAACACAAACAAATTCCCCAACAGCATGTTTACTGATATGGAAATACCCTAGAGAAAGTGTTTCTAGCTGCAAATCCCTAAATTGAATACAACATATTTATGAATCTTCTGAAGCTGTATGGAAAATTGCATATGCAAAAGTGTGCATTTTATTCTGTTAAGATGCTCTATAGCTTTTAACAGATTCTAAAAGAGGTTCATCCTTTTGTAAAATATTAAGAATTAAAATTTGAGATATTTTAACCTATATCTATCTAGCTTTGGGCAATAAACAGAAGATGTGAATATGATGGAGGTTTTTTGATTCATATTCAATTATACTCAATTCAGAAATCAGGTAGTAGTATCAAATATCAGGCACTAAAGATTGAATGCAACATATCTTGCCCAACAAGTGAGAGAAAACTGAGTGAGCAAGTAACTATGCATTTTTGAAATAGATTTCAATGAGTTCAAAATTCCAGAGATGACACAAAAGGTGACATGTCCATTAAACTACAAAGAGTTCCATGCATAGAGGAAACATAGGTGCTCATTTTGTGAATAAAAGGAGATGTGGGTGGAAGTGTAGACAGGTTTCAGTTCATGCAAGGCCTTGTCTGCCATACTAAGGATTTTAAGCATTCCGAAGTCTATTGAATCTATTGAAGTTATTGGAAAGCATTTTTAGCTGAGGAAAGATAGTGTCCATTTTCATTATAGAAAATTCACTCTGGCACTTATTGTGAGAAATAGGCTATTGCAGGCAAAATAGATTCAAGAAAACTGGTCAGATGGGTTCTGAAATAATCCAAGGGAAAAATAAGGACCTTGACTATGGAAACAATAATAGGATAAAAAGAAATAATGTGAATGCTGGAGGCATGAAGATAGGCACTACATGTGCTGAAGAAGAAGAGATAGAAATCCAAAATGACTTTTCTTGTTTCCAGCTTGGGCAAATTGCATTTCCATGTGGGTGGTAACTAGGCATTTATCTCATGAATTAATTTTTGAAATAAAATAACATAAGCTTATTCTTAATTTTTAAAAAAATACTTCAGAGACTCTATTCAAATATCAAGCACGTACTTGTGTATTTATATACAGCAGGGGTTTATTTGTTTATTCAATTTGGATTTACTGATGCAAATGTAAACAGTGGCCCTGTTCTTCTAAACATGGTTGAAGGGTAAAATACTAAAATACTAAATCTATGTCACCGTATGGTAAAAGAGAAGACCTATTTCCCTCTGGTGGTTGTTGCTCTAGATTATTTGGAGTGATGGCGCAATTACTGAATACACGGCTCAGTGATGCCATGTTGTGAAATACTGATGATGTATCACTGTGAAGCAATTTGGGGCACTGATGTGAGAGGTGCTATTCAAATTGAAGTTTGAATTTGTTTATAGGTAACACATGGCAAGGTTTACCAGCATGTGTGAACAGCTAATCTCAAGTTCAATTATATTTAAATTGAAAGAGAGAGACCTGCTATCATCATCAGAGGCCAAAGTAAAAATAAAATTTAAAAAAAAGGTCACTGTGCAGCCTAATGAAATATCAAACAAAATAAATAAATAAATAAAAGCCTCCAGGATCCAGTCTATCAGCTGGTAGCACATTTACAACAAAGGATTTCTCTAAGCAGGAAGGGCAACTTCCAGAGCATAAGATATTGGCTGAGGCAGTGACAGAAAAGTAAAATTTTCCCTAGCAAATGACTCTTCAGTGGCTGTTTGTTCTTTCATAACAGTTGTCGGGTTCATGCTGCAATGTCTTCTGTATTATAAATAGGTATTTGGCTGCCTACAGAAATGTGTCATGTTCTGGTAGAGATGAGATGGAGTGGAATGCAGAAGGTGTTTTACCGCTTCTTGCCACTTTCTGACTTTGGACTTGCAAAATTAGTAAGTCAGCAGGGAAGATAAGGTACATTTCTACCTTTTTGGTACCTGAAGATAAATTGTCTTTAAAAAGTTGATTGTTAGAAAGTAAATTTTGAGGATCCTGGAAAACCCGCAGGGTGAATGAGTTGTAAAGGGGAAGCCTGGGGAGGAAAGGGGATACCGCAGACAGTCGATGCCAAAACTGATGAAGAACAATATAAACCAGGCACAATGGAGGCACTACAGGCATGTAACAACAACCCCTTACCCCATTTTCTCTTCCTAATACACCACATAAACTGCCCTGTGTCCTCCATTTAATTGTTCATATTAACAAGTTTTCAACTCTTTAGAGATTTTAGGTGGTAGAGGTTAAGATGAATGGAAAGATTTGCTGCAGGCCATCTTACCAATAGAACATATAACAGGAGAATTTTAGAATCTAAATGAGTTGTAATTTGGGAATCAAGAAGAGTCCTATAGATATTGGTGCTTTCCACCCATGTTCTTCATAACCCAGGTAGTACTCAGTACTCCATCACCCTGGGACTTAGGCTTCCTTTCTTCCTCCTCTAGCCACATTTGATGACAGTCCTCCCTTCAAAATATGATACAACACAGAAATCTCAGAAACTTTGGCTTTTTATAAACAACAGTTCTGCAGGCCACCTTTCCCAACAGAACACAAGGGACTAGTCTTAAAAGAATTCTACTTCCAATGAAAAGCCTGTTTATATTTGCATTAATTAAGAAATGGAAGCCAATTTTCCAAGAACAATTGTGATGCATGTTTTTCTTTTTCCCTGAAATACCCTGATTTAAACCATGTAGAAATATCAAGTCACTTGTTTAAAAAGTTTCTTTGACTTTCTAATCAAATTCAATTTGATTCAGTAAAATTTTAATAAGCACTTACTATATGCCAGATTCTGGTCTAAGCCAACAAATGGGAATAAGACATGGCCTCTGACTTCAACACCAATAGCAGATTGATATGAAGACAATCACTGTGCAATGTATATACGTTCCATGACAAAGGAATGCTCCACATCTTTAGACTACATAAAGAAGGACGTGCCTTTCTATGCCTTGGGAATATAGGAAGACAACAAAAATTGTTTTTAACTGCATTTTGATGATTATCTTCATCAGGCCTCCCCCCCCAAAAAAAAGCCAAAAATATGTGCAAGGATCATAGACAAGAAATAACAGCAGAATGTTTAGGGAACTTAAAGTGGTGTAATGTATCCAGCACACTTGATATGTGCCACTAGGAGACATGACCAGTTGGACTGTGTCTAGATATAGATCCATCATAATGGGTCTTATATGCCAAAGAAGAAATATAGATTTTATTATGAAGGTAGCTTTTGTGCATGGACTGGTAAAGTCATAAATTTAATATACTGGGTACAGGAAGACTAACTGGCATAGGAAAAAATATTGAAGAATTTTTCTAGCCAAAAAAATAAAAGTCCTTTTAGTTTTCAAAGTAAAAAATAAATAAGGAAAAGATTATAAAATTAATTATTATTTGATTATAATAAAATTTTGAAATTAGGCATGAGATTCAGTGATTAAAAATATAAATTGAAAAGAGAAGCCAAAGAAATGAGCCTTCCCATTCACCCAAAGCGATCGTGGAAACATCCCCCTCATAACAACCACAATGCAAATATGACCTCAAAAGTATTAAATGGAATTCTGACTTTAAAAGTATTGAAGTGTAATGCAGGATTTTACTGAATTCCTTGGGAAAGGCAATAAAGAGCCAGGAAGAAGGCGACGAATTATATTGCACAAACAGCAAAATTTATGCTGAGAGTTCCTCTTAGCACAGTTGATTAGAAAATTCTCTTTTCCATTTCTAACCTCCCAACCTCCTCTGCACTATTTCACCTGCTCCTTCCTTAAGCCTTTTCAATATTCTTTCCTTCCACAAGGCACTCTAAGCTGTTTCTAATGGAGATGTTGGTCAAATCCCCCCCCCTTTTTTTTGTTTTGGTTTCTTCCAGTTTTCCTCTGACCTCATTAACAAAAGCCTGGTAGACTATCAGCACAACAAATATTAAATCTTTAGAAAGCAGAGATGGGAACAAGCACTACTAATTCCTTGACTTTGATATTTTATCCTGTCATTAAAGGACAAAAAGCAGCAGAAGCAAGTGGTTTTTGTGTCTCTGCTGCTAATTGTGTGTGCAGGGGAGACATGGCTGCCTGCCGTTGTTCATACCACACTTCGTGTTTATAGGGGAGGTTCACAGTTAGTGGAAAGCACACTTATGTGGAAGACAGGAGAGTCAAATCCTGTTCCTATTAAACGTCTGTAATCTTAACTATAGTTGGTTCAATTTCTTCATCTATAATTTGAAGCTTATTACAAAATATTCTTCAAGGGCTCTTCGTGGCAAGCTGTGTGACATTGGCCAGGTCACTTAATCATTCAGGATATATTTAGTCCACTGGAAAATTGGGAAATAAGCATTCATCTCAAAAAGAAAACAAAATAATGATGTAAAGTATTATCTACACAACCTAGGATTTTTTTAAAGTATCAATTCTCTACGATTCCAAGTTACAAAAAAAAAAAAAAATTCTTTTTACAAGATAATCTTTGACTCCATCCCCCTAGCTACATCCAGACTTCAAGTTAAATGTTCCTGAAAGATGAATAATCATTCTTATTTATGTTACAGTCTAACTGGGAAAATATAACTATCTTTTTAAATAACATAGTCTACTAATATTTAAATCTAGATCATCTTTTCCTGTGCCTACTTGTGATGGAGAACAACTAGTCATCATTCTCGATATAATCAGCTTTCATAAGATGTGCTTAATATAAATTACATTTTTATTATTATTACTAAGCTACTGCTGTCATATTCATGGTACTTAAAACAATAGTTGTCCACAATTCTCTTATCCCTCCACGCAGAGTCCATTTACTGCATTTCCTCCCTGCACTGCTGATTACTTCAAAGGCATGAAGAGAGCACAGGGAGGCTATGTCCTTTGTTCAGATTAAATAATTAATTGAGCAAATAAAATCAAAGCCAGGAAGAAAGGAACTAACTGCTCCTTATAAATGTTTACTTAGTTTGCCTTAATGTCCATGGGTAACCGTTCTTTATCAAAACCTGGATACTATTTATGAGACAGGAAGATATTCAATGGTAGAAGAAAAACAAACAAGCAAACAAAACACTGATCTCATTAGCTTTGGTTAATGGAGAGACCATTTTTCAGCATCCTCTGCTAACCACAAACACATGAAATTTGCAAGATTTTTTTTAACTCACCTCCACATTTTAGTATTATTTGTGTGCTTTTATATGTCACATCCTTAGTTTGTTTTACATTATTTTTCTCCTCTCCCTGATTATCCACACCCTATGCTGTTTTCAAAAGACTTACCAGAATATTCCAGTTTATATTCACTTGTGCCTCCTAGCAATTTTGATTATGCCTAACAATGTAGTGCCTATTTGTATATGGTGCATAGTCCTTTGTCAGACATACATGAAACTTTTATTTCTATAACCCTGATTAAAAATCCTTGATTCAGGAAAGCAGACCTAATACTTGTTTTCATATCTCTAAAGTCATAGAGAACACACACCAGCATTAGTTATATACCTGATGCTCTATAAATGTGTCTATTGGTTGCTTTCAATCAGGCTACTATATTGCCCAATTCCAAGTACATATATGAATATTATATATATAATATGAATAATATTAGCACTATGAAAATGGTAGTGGTCATCAAGATCAAATGCAATAAAATACAATTTTGATGGTGTCTCTGGAGTTGTTCATTGTGTTGATCACATTAAGCCTTCTTTGAAAGTGTAGATGAATGCTGATGGTTTTAAGGAAAATAATTAAACAGCAATTAATTTATTTTTTAAAAGAAAATACAGCACCTCTACAACACTCTACACCTCTCAAATTTTCCAGAAATTAAAAGTTCATGCATTTATAAAATTAGACTCAAAATTCACTAAATCTAGAAATATATAATATAATCTATTATTCAAAATATTTACATAGGTCCACTATCTGCTAGGCACAGTGAGGTGCTGGAGAGACAGTGATGTACAAGGTACCTTCCAGTACTTGGAGCTCACAGTCTTTTCACCTGCCATAAAACAGACCATAAGACAATGCTGTAAATATCACATAAATCCATACATAGGGTATTATGGGAATGTAGAGGAGGCACATCTAACCAAAATATGTAGCTGATGGAAGGAAGAGTTAATAGTGAATTCTAGGAAAAGGCAGTGCCTACAAAATTCTGAGAGGAGTAAGACCGACTGAAGTTGAGAGAACACTCATTCTAGACAGGTAGCAACACAAAGACAAAAAAGTCAGGAGATGGCATGTGTATGTGGAAGGAACTACAAGTACTGCCTTACCCTTGTCAGAAGGGTCATTATTAAAAAGTCAAAAACTAGAAAAAAATAGTTGTTGGCACATATGCGGTGAAAAGAGAACACTTATACACTGTTCAGGGGAATGTAAATTGTTACAAACTCTATGGAAAACAGTGTAGAGATTCCTCCAAGAACTAAAAGTAGATCCAGCAATCCCATTACTGGGTATCTGCCCAAAGGAAAAGAAGTAATTATATCAAAAAGACACTTGAACTCTTATGTTTGTTGCTGCAAAATTCACAACTGAAAAGATACGAAATCAACCTACGTGCCCAGCAACTGATGAGTGGATAAAGAAAATGTAGCGTGTATGTGTGTGTAAATGTAAATTATTACAACCTCTATGGAAATACATACACACACAGACACACATACACACACCATGAAGTACTACTCGGCAAGGGAGATAATGAAATAAAGCCTTTTGCAGCAATTTGGATGGAACTGGAGGCCATTATCTTAAGTAAAGTAACTCAGGCACAGGAAAAACAAATATTGCATATTCTAACTTATAAGTGGGAGCCAAGTTATGGGTATGCATGGTCATATAGAATGTCACAAGGGACACTGAAAATTCAGAAGAAGCAGGCTGAGAGGGGGTGAGGGATGAAAATTGCCTAATGGATACAATGTGCATCATTCAGGTGATGAGTACACTAAATGTCTACCACTATACAATTCATCCATGTAACGATAAACCATTTCTACAACTTAAACCTATTGAAATAAATTAAAAAGATAAGGGAATGGAGAGCTTTAAGGAAATCAAGGTACCAATCTAGTTTTGCCACTTCCCAACAGTATGGCCAAGCAGTTTACTTCGTCTCTCTGACTTCCAATTTCCTTGTTGTTCTTAAATAGTATCAGAAACTACAGAAGAAGGTAAGAATGGATGTGGCTGTAATTGTGAAGATAGTGGAAAACATGGAAAAGTAAACAAAAACCACATCTGGAGACATTTTTAAAAAGTATTTTACATTACTAATTTTTATACCTTTTTATTTATCTCTTTTTAAAATGTACTTGTATGCTTTATAAAGATACCCATAGTCATTTGCCTCTCAGCAGTAGGCCCAAGAGCTGTTTGCGATGTATGTTAGCCCCAGTTGACTTTCTAAAACATTCTGGCTTGCACTGAGCGCAAAGTTGGCATGTGGAGCCTGGCTGAAGTGTGTAGTGAAAGTTAGTATATTTTTAAGAAAAGTGGTAAAAATCCTGACCAGTTTATGTAAAATGACACATGGTCAGTGCTTGGTCCAGCTGAAGCTGAAGGACATGAATAAGTAGTGGCAACACTACACAAAATGATGGTGCTTGGTTGTTTGTTCTGTAACAACAGACAAAATTTCAGTTGTATAAACAGAAAAAGAGCATCACAGCACTGATGCAGGCGTGGAATTTTTCTGACTAGGTCAGAAGGAAAGGTAGGGGGACAGGGGAATGGATAATGTTGGTAAGAGTATAATTCAAAATTCAAAATATTAACAATTAAGTTTAGAACAGACAAATAAAGAAGAAAACCCAGAAAGTAGTTGATAGATTTTCTAGGAAATGGAGCACTCAGTGCTGAGACAAAAGAGTAGATGCAGGGGCAACAATAAGTAGGGAAACTATAGTCAATATTTAATATCCCACTCCAGATGCACTGGGTACCATGTCTAAAATAATAAGACTAATTGTAGAGCCACTGACTACTGACATAAAGGTAAAACCTAAAGCACAAGAGGTATGTACTTCAGTCTTCATTGTAGATTTTTTGTTTTCCCAAATAGAGCTCTCAGGTCCAATGTGAAGTAAGGCTTCTCTAGTCCTCCTTTTATTTCCTCATGTGGGAATAGCTTTACTTTCCAGGATATCAGAGTTCCAGAGTGTTTATGCCTAAAACTTTTTCCATTAACATGACTTATTGATAAGCTTAAACATCAACAGTGCACCTTAGAGCTCAGAACATTATACTTTAAGTATTTAAAAAAAAAAAAAAAAAAAACCCCAAACTCAGTAGAAAAGACCCCTTTGGTTAAAACACTTGGACATTTGGGGAAATTTGGAACTTCTTGCTCAAAGCTATCTTAAACCCAATGAAACACTAAAGATTTCTAATTCTTTTGTTGTAAGAAAATAACGAAGTAGCATTTATATTTAATCCTCTTGTAAGAGAATAAAGTGGAATAATAAATCACCAGTACAGATATGCTGGATTTGATCAATGTTTCTCTTCAGAAGGAGTAAATAATAAAGCAACACCCACTTTACAATATTTATGTACCACAACATTCTGTTCCCCAGGCATGGGGATTGAGAGGAAGCGAACCTCCTCTCCCCTGCGGAACTCTGGCAGGGGTGGGAACCTGCAGCCTTAGGCCCACACGTGGCCCTCTGGAACCCTGAGAGCAGCATTTTGACTGAATCCAAATTTCACAGAACAAATCCTTTTAATAAAAAGTTTGGATTCTGTCACGGGGTTGTACTTGGGGATCTGGAGGGCCACATGTGGCCCTGAGGCTGCAGGTCCCCCACCCCAAAAGCAAGAAGTCATCATTTACAGGGCAAATAACACCTCACCCAAGAGCAGTGTATTACTTTCTCAGGGGAGAACGGCCCTAATCTTCAACCTCTTCCTTCTCTAAGGAAACTAGCAGCGGCTTATTGCATTAATCATTCTAACTGGCAAGAGAAAGGAAAAAGCATCTAGAAAGGAACTACTTCACACTGAGCATTTTATACAAATTTCTGACATAATCCTCAAAACACAATTGTGAAATTGTCCAAAGAGAAAAACGTGGGCTTAGCAGCTTAGTATAAATTCTAATGCCACACATAAATCAAGCTTGGTTTGAATGCTGATTCTTCTGCTGAACGTCTTACATTTACCTGCTTTCTGCCATACTATGTGTTTTATTAGCAAGAAATATTTGATTCAAAGTCCCTTATTCCAAAGACAAGTGAAATTCAGTATCTCTAGTAAATGCTTCTTTAGGGAAAATACTTAAGGCTGGTAAAAATAACCAACAAATGAAACTGTTTATGGCCACACACCCTCAAGAGAATATCAGAACCTTCAGGAACGAGTATGCCTCTTAGAAGATTCAGGGATAGGGTGTGTGTATTTTATAAACCTCTCCAGATTCTCCAGGTGATTTTTAATTGTGTTAGTGACCCCTCTCCCTCTCTAGACCACACTAGCTGAAAAATCACTCTTCAAGTGTGTTAGATGGAGTGTTAAAATGTTGAAGTGTTAAAATGGTTGCCCTTTGTCCAAGCAGGGTAGCAAGTGAAGTAATAACGAGGCTAAGTTGAAAAAATGAGAGATGAAGAGTAGTGAGATTGTAATAGTTGAAGAGCATGAGCCTGGGAGGTCATCAAAAATGAACTCAATATCACTACAAATATCAGAATGAGAAGAATTCTCTTATCCTTCTCAGACCTCAGGCTCTTGACCTGTGAAAGACGGAGTTGAATGAGATAACCCCAAAGCCATTTCCCATTGACGAGAATTTGTGAGGAATGCTGCCAGACTTTTTTATGTGTTAAGTTAGGAAATCCTACAGACTGCTTCTCTCTCTAAGAGATCCACAATGCAGAGTCCATTCAAAAACTCATTCAATTTTACTTAGTCTCATTTTTTCCAATTGTATTTATGTTCCCCTGCTCTCGAAGAGCATCTGTGAGTACCTAAATGAAGAACATATTTTCAGAACACAGTTTAAGGAAAGCTAGTTTAGAAAATAATAATAGACATAGATAATACCAATAAAAATATAAATATACTTTAGATATTAGTAGGTAAGAGTGATGAGGCTATAAGTTGAATAGCGTAAATGATGATTTCATGATTGATGGTGGCACCAAGCAGCAAGGTGTGGGTTTAAGTTTGAATGTCAAATGTCTAGAGCCTGTGGGAGGAAAAGTACACAAATGGGAAAAAGCAAAATTTAAGAGGATAAATAGGAACTGACTTTCCACTCGAGACACACAGAGAGAGGAGGGAATAGTGCCGAGCGTAGTGAAGTGGATGATGTAAAGCGCCATTTAAGAGGACAGCTATCACCAGTCTCAAGCACCTGTTGCCACCTAGGAACGTGGCTGCTCTTTCACCAGTCTCCCAATTTCAAAGAGAAGCTGGAAATTCTTATTTTTAAATGAAAGCCCCCAAACTTTTTGATGTTAGAAAGTAATTCAAATTAAAACACTATGCTTTCTATTACTTTGGAAGCCAACAATCCACAGACCAGAAAATACATCTTTTAAGTCATCCTTGGCATCTGGGCCACCTGCTTGTGGCCACTGCCTGAGCAATCACATAAGCGTGTACTGAGCACTGACCATGTGAATCATAGTGACCAAGCCCAAGTGGGAGGAGAAGTCATCTTTAATGCACAGTCTATGGTGACATGATATTACTTCACATGCAGAGAGAGAAGAGAAGCCATCTTTAATGCACAGTCTATGGTGCCATATTACTTCACATGCAGAGAGAGAGAGAGAGAGGTTTCAAGCAAGGTTAACAGAAACGTTATGGGAAAGGCTGGGGAAGTAAAGTTTTCTCACAGGGATTGCACAAAGCTCAAAGGCAGGAGTTCATAGTGAGGCTGAGAGGTGGTCCCCATTCTCATGACATTATCTGTACAGATGGAAGAGCACACAATAAAAAAAACATCATAAATATGCTCCGAACCATCCTATATGAATGAACACACGGAGTACCCTGGAGGAGAGTGGTCTACTGAAGTTTGTGCAGCTGGTACTGATGGCATTCGGGAGGCCCTTGGGGCTTCCAATCCTCAGTCTAGTCCTTTATTGTCAAACCTCGATATTATACTATATCAAAACCATGCTTTTTACCATAAACTTCTTGTAGATATATTTGAATAAACGTACTTTTTGATAATACTTTTGCCACCTTTTCCCAGGACCATAAAAATGATATAAGAGTGTCCTTTAAAGCTAACCGCAGGCAGGTGTCACTACACATGATAGAATATTAAAATGAGATTCATCAGGTAATTACATTTTTCTCTCAATGCAGCCCATGTAATTCTAAGTTCCATATCAAGATATACTGAAGACTGTAATAGAGCATGACATGAGAAGTCTGGTTAACTTTGGATTTTTATATTTTTTTACTTCTTCTAATGTATTCCTACATTGAAGAAAGGATGCACAGCAGAAGAGAGATTGAGGAATTCCCATCAGTAACATTCCATAGTAGATATTTTGAAATGTGACTGAAGAAGAATCACCTGAGAACCTTTTATTAGAAACCAGTTATGAAGATTAACCCCAGATATTCTGATTCAATAAGGATTGGAGGGGTTCTAGAAATGTGTGTATTTATAAAACTGCATGTTTTAAATGAGGTAAAAATATATAACATAAAATTTATCATTTTAACCATTTTTAAGTTGCATTACATAGATTCATTCACATTGTATTGTAACCATCACGACTATGCATCTCCAAAACTTTTCCATCTTCCTCGGTTGAAACTCCATAACTATTGAACAATACCTCTCCATTCTTCTCTCCTCCCACAGACAACCAGTATTCCACTTTCTGTCTCTATAACTTTGACTATTCTAAGTACTTCCCACAAGTGAAATCGTACAATATTTGTCCCTTTATGATTGGCTTATTTCACGTAGTATAGTGTCTTTGGGTTCATCTGTATTGTAGCATGTGCTAAAATTTATTTTCTTTTTAGGACTGAATAATTTTCCTTTGCATGTATGTACCTTTTGTTGATCCATTAATCTATTGATGGATATTTGGGTTGCTGCCACCTTTTGGCTATTGTGAATAATGCTGTTAGGAACATTGGTGTACAAATATCTGTTCAGATCCCTGCTTTCAATTCTTTTGGGTGTATATCCAGAAATGATGTTGCTCGATCCAATGATTACATGTTTAACATAGGAACAACCATATTGCGCCACTTTATATTTCTATCAGCAATTCACAAGTGTTCTAATCTCTCCACATTCTTGCTAATACTTGTTCCTTTCTTTTGCTTTTCTCTTCTTTTTAAATAATGGTCATCCTAATGGGTATGAAGTGGTATTTCACTAAGTTTTTAAAATTTTTTTTATTTCAGCATATTACATGGGTACCAATGTTTAGGTTACATATATTACCTTTGCCCCACCTGAGTCAGAGCTTCAAGCATGTCCATCCCCCAGAGGGTGCACACCGAACACTTTAGGTGTGTATATACACATCCCTCCCTCTCCCCTTCCATCTGCCTGACATCTGATGAATATCATTACTATATGTGCACTTAAGTGTTGATCAGTTAATACCAATTTGATTATGGTGAGTCATAAAGTCCATTCTCTTAAGGAGTTCACAGTCAAGTTGAGGAAATATATATGAAACGAAAAAAAATGCAATGCAGAATATTATACACTGATGAAGAAGTGGTGGAATATGAGAGAAAATTAATCAATAAGACCTAATAATATAGAGACATACACAAACCATTAAATTTCCTTGTTAGTATAAATTCGAGAAGTCATTTACACAGACCAAACATCTGATACCCAAGTCCTCACTACAATCTCTTTGATCAGAAATGGTCCAGTTTATCTTGATGACTTATGTTGAGAAGAAAAGCATGACTTTTAAAAATTGTAATTTCTTCTTTGGGAAGTTCTGATATTAAAACAAAAATTGAAAGGAGATGTATATTCTCTGTGCCATTTAAGCTTTATGGAAAGGACAAGTATAAAATGCAGGAGAGAAGCAAAGAGAAATTGTATTAAATGACAATGTTTGAACATACACTGAATTTCTGCATTTGTTAAAACTCAGTATTATTTTCTTTTTATTGATTTGACCATAGCTATGGAAAAACATTTCAATCTAACATAATATCACTTATTATATAATAGGTCATTAAAAATGTGTCTAGGAAAGTCATGTAGATATGAATATACATGGAAACCAATGTGTAGCTCTAACCCAAATGACACATTTGAGATTTAAAAATTTTAAATCAATGTTTCTTAAATTTTAAAGTACATAGGAATCACCTGGGAGCCCATTAAATGCAGATTCAGACGTAGTAGGTCTGAGAGAGGGTCTAAAAATTTGCCTAAGAAGCTCCCAGGTGAAATAACTTACATATTAATGGTAGTAACTAATGATTACATGATTGACATCCTTTGCTTACCTCTAATAGTTTTAAAACTTATATATTAATACAAGCTTTAATAGTAAAGTTTTTGTTACATTTATTTTTCATCAGTGATCTACAATCATGCATGAAATTGACATCCACTTATTAGAACACTTTTTATTGAGCACAGATGGCTGGGTGTGAGTGGTGTGGGCATGTGAATATCGAGGAAGCTGTACAGAGCAGGTAAAACAGCGAGAAAACACGTGCCTGATATCAGGATTACTATCTATGGGGAGGAAAAAAAGATACTGATAATTAAAGTACAATGTACATTATTCAAAAAATTTTTGAAAAAAAAAACAATAAACTGAATTAGCCTGGGAAAGTTAAAAAAAGTTTTCCAGTAGGAAGTAACATTTGAAATGGGTATGTATATTAGAGAAGAAATCATAAAACTAATTCAAATATCTGGCACATCTAAAGCCCTTCTGAGAAAAAGGCTACCCGCAGTTCTTTCTGTATAGTACAAGCTTTGACCTTGTCCATGTTTAGACCAGGATTTGGTGCCTGAGATCACCATCAATAGGCCAGATCTGAGGAAAAACAACAAATGTTCAAGAGGCTCAATATGATGCATTCGTCTGAAAGGGGCACTCCATAAAGAATTGTGATAAAAGCTTTGAATGCAATGTCTTGAGAGAAGGTGACAGAAGCAGAAGGAATGATTAATTCTATATTATTTGATTCATTTTTTAATAAAATCCCATAAAACTATATTGAGATTTAATCTCAAAAAATTCTAAAAGTATGTTGATGGGTATGTTGTTCAGCCTGTTATATATACTACTTTTTATAAGGATCCCTGAAAGAAATATATGCCTGATTTTAGGATTAATTATACCTTTCCTAAGATATTGATTGAATTGCTCTTAAATTTATGGACAGAGTGAATTATGTAACTTATTAGATTTTCCTCCTTACATGGGCTAGAAGAACCAGATTTGACAGGATGGCTACACAAAACAGACATATTTCTGAAATATTTTTAATAACCACATTCAGTACAGTTTATTTTCTTCTTTCTAGCTTGTTTTTCATAATTCCTCCTAATTTACATTAATGTGGTCTTTTTAATCTGTTCAGAAGCCACGTGATATGTCTTTTCTTATTGAAATGGACATAAATAATTAGACAATTAATCAAGCATTCAATTATAAAATCACTGGTATGAATATGGTTATATGATTATGCTTCATACATATGTAGACACTATGACTCTTGTCATTCTTTATTGTTTCTTCAATGTTGCTTATTATTTAGCCAAACTTAAATCAGATTAGGTAGCTATCCTACATGAGAAACTTATACAGATTTGTTGGCATTGTCCAATTGTTGCTATTTTTAAGAAACACTGAATTTTCCTTCAGCAGAAACTGTTTCATTTTTGTAGTAATTGTCTCTGTTTAAGACAATTAGAAGTGATGGGGGCTTTATTAGTTAATTAGCAAGGCGTGAGGAGCACTGCTCCACCAGCTTAATTAAATTCATTTTAAAATGGGCAGTACATGGGCAACGTATGTAACGTGAACTTTTGTACCCCCATAATAAGCTAAAATAAAAATAAATAAATAAAAATACACAATATAAACTATAGCAGGCTGTTAATGATGAACATATCTTGTCCATTTGGTTCTATTTTTCTCTCCTAAATTTTTTAAACATGTGAGCTTCTAGGTTTCCTTAAAAGAAGCTGAAACAGCTGCCGAGATATTACCTCAGGCATCCAAAAGATACTGAATTCCTTCAAATTTCTAGTTTTCTAAATTGCTATTATGAAATTTTCTTTTAAAGATAATTTTTTTGTATTTTTGCCATTTTCCAAGCCAAAATTTTTGCCTAAAATGATGATTAATGCAGGAAATAGGGTGACCTTTTGTTTAACCTCCTTATTTGAAAAAAAAAAAAAAAACAGGTAAATTAGTTAATTACATGAATTACAAAGTACTTCTATAATTCTTAGTGACCTGAACTAAATATAAATGTTTCCTATCTTATGGCTATTAATTAAATTTAACATAAACAGACTTCTTAACTTGTATATTATTTTTATTGCTTTTCTTTTCATTTCTGTCTCTTATAATTAATATTTCTTATGTACCTACCCTGACATCTTGATTTGCCTTGATTATGCTGAAATATGCATAACTTGTTTGAGCCAAAAAATAGTTATGAATGAAATACAATGGCCATGCTCTTCTATATACAGTCATGATAAACTTGAAGAAGACTGCAAGGCGAGATATAAGAGGAGTGAAGAGAAGGAAGGATAAGCATCTCAGCTATGGAATGGAAATTTATTATTGCTATTGTGCTAAATCAGTTTATAGCCAAATAGTAAGAAAAGATCACTCAGGCTACTATGTGTATAATGGTTTCGGGGTTGTCAGAGACAGCTGGCTGTCCACCAATTAGTCATTCTACCTTTTTCTCCATGAATATAATGTGGATAATGGAAAACTAAATACCCCAGCCTGTCTTGCCAGTGAAGGTGTTCATGTAAATACTGGCCAGTGAGCTGTAAGGATTGAGTTTGGGTATGGCTTCCAGAAAAAACAAACCTGTAAAGGGGAGAAGCTAGGATGTTTTCCTTGCCTTTTTCCTTTCATTTGCCTAGAATTCAGATGTGATGGCTAGACATTCAGCAGCTGTTTTGTGCCCAAATATATCTGTTCATTGCTACATCCCAGCCTCTAGAACAGTGACTAATATTGGGCTTAAAGATTTGTCGAGTGAATGAAGGACTCAATCAATCAATTCATGAATGCAGCAGAAAGATATCTCTTTCTCAGTAGCTGCCTTATCTTTATCTCTTTCTGAGATTTCTTTTGTTAAGTTTGAAAATTGGGATTTTTAAGGCCAAGCTCTGAAGTGGTAGGCTAAACTTATTAAGCTACATGCCCTTGAGCAAGTCATTTGCTCTTCAACAACTTGGATTTTATCATATATAAACTGAGATACTAGTATTTATCTTGTGTGGTTGTTGCAAGGGCATGAGACAGCATATTACATCCCTAGATTGCTGCCTTCTATATTACAGTTTCTGAGTAACTTGTCCACAAATGTCATAATTTTTGTTTCTCCCATTAAAACACTAATAAATGTAATGAATAATGACAAAAGTTTTATTGAATTCCTACTGGATGAAATTTTATTCTTAGCACCAGAATCTCCTCCCTACATCCTCCTTTTATATAAGCTACTTATTTCATCAGTACTATAAAAACACTCAATTCAGAATGCCATTATGTAATTTTTAAAATGGAGTATTAAAAGGATTAAACAAAACTAACATCCTGGAAATCTCCATCCTTTGCTCTTTGCTTAGAGTGTTTTCTATTGACAAAATAGAAATTATAACCAGATTAATAAAATATAGCTTCCTATTAGAATGAGACACTTGAAGAGATTTTTACAGTAGGGTAGATAAAATACACACAGACAACCAAGATATAAAGTAAAATATGAATTCCATCAGAGAGATTATAAAGAAGAGGAATTCAAGGGAGGGAGAGATTTGTTTGTCTGGGAACAACAGAAAAGTCTTCATAAAAGAGATGGCACCATCATCTAACAGGTGGAATAAGATGAAAGACACACTAGCTGATAGAGCAGCATGAGAAAAGACATAGAAACAGAAAACGTGTTCAGATAGCAAGGAATAACTTGATTTGACTGGAAGACAAGAAATATAAAGAGAGTAGTAAGAGAGAAAGCTTGAAAGTTACCAGATATGAGCTTTGCTGGATAAACAATAACTAACCATTTCTCAAAAGGAATATGTAAGTACAACTATGCTCATATACTTCTCTTACTAGGAAGATGAGTTCCTGGAAATAGGAGGGTGACCGAATCAGGGCTTATTAGAAGCATTGTAGAGTCAACTGTGTGGTGATACAATCCTTCTTTCACTGGCAGCTGTTCATCCTTTTCTTCAATCACCTGAACTCATGACAGGCTCCAACTACCTTTACTATGGCTGGTCAAAACACGCAGGATGCACACATACATAGGTCTCATGCTTCTACTACACAGGAAGCTCTGTTTAGGGCCACTCTGGACTTCTGTTAATGGTTTTAGCGTTTTCCTTTTCTGATTCTGTTATAGAAAGAATAAAAATGCTTTTCATATCCTTGGCACCCACTAGAGAAATCCCCTTCTTCTCAAAAAATAGGAAGTGCTGTAATTAACAGCACAGAGATTTTATTTCTTCTCAGTAATTTGACTTAGCATAAATCCCCTTTAGTAAAACCATTTATCTATGGCCTGGTGAGACATGATTAGGACTGACTTAAAAAACAGTTTTGGTTAGTAATGCAGCACTGTAAATTTAGCAGGATTAATCTATTCTATTCTGTACATCAAAATAAATGGGGGCTGGGGGCAAGACCACAGAATGAGAAGGCTTTCCAACTTTCCACTGCTTTCATCATTGTTACCAGAAGTCAAATATACTTATAAATTATTTATTAATGCTAAAAGATTTTTCCAGGTTTAGACAAAATTTGTTCAAGGTTTATAAAAAAGATTTAATTTTGTAAAGGTGTAATGAAAGATTGGAATAGAAATTTGATTAAAAGTAAAGGGTGGTTAAAAACAAACCATAAAACAAATTCCTTCTTCTATACTGTTCTGGACATGGACACTTTCATCTCTCAAAACTTAGAGAGGAAGATCAACTCTCTGAAAATCTAAAAGTGACTGAGTGGAGATCTGTTCCCTTCCTTCTCTGATACCTCATTTATAAGAGTCATCTTCTTTTTTGCCAAAGTCCTTCATCATTAGGACCATTTCAGCTTTCCCATGATTAACTGATTAACTCAATAGATGTGCCAATATCATTGTTCCTTGTCCTCTGGAATCCAACGTAAGTCACCTTATTTTAAGAAAGGATTCTTAGGATCTCACATCAGGACTATCACTGAGATGTTCTTCATTTCTGAAACTGCAACATCCTAATCACACTTTCTGGCTACAGGCATCTATTTTGTTACATCCTCTATGGCTACGCTCCAAACGCACCAGTTATATTATTTATTGAAGTTCAATTACCATTTTCCTCGACTCTTCCATATTCTATTCCTTCAGAAGCCTTTTCTGTTTCCCCACTCCATCTAGATCCATCAGCCAATTATTTCAAATAATTCCTATTGCTTACTTAGCATAATTTGGTTGAAAGAGCCCTGAATATAAAATAAGACATGCATAGGTTAAAAATCCTGTTTCTGCATTTGGATCTTGTCACTTTCTCCAAGGCATTATGATCTCTCAATTTTAGTTTCCTCTTTAGTAAAACAGAAAAAATATCTACCTCTCAAAAATTTTTGATGATTAAATGAGGTAGTGTCCTTTCTTTTAGTTATTCTAAGTTCTTATTATATTTTCAGAAGCTCATCTCATTCTGCTGCTCTCAATTCTAGAAAATTACCTTACTTATACTCCCCTAAAAATCTAAAGGCTGTGAAATATGAAATCCACCAACTTCCCTCCTACTACCTCCAAACTCATTTATCTGCCTATCTATCAACCTACCTATCTATTTCTCCCCACGCCTATTCTTTCTTCTTTCTCTTATGTCTCGGAAGAAATGTCCCATTTCACTTCCAAGACTGACAGCTCCATCTATAATAATGATCTCATTCCCCTCCTGCTCCATCTTGGCCTGCTTGATGGATGATGCTTCCTTTTTCTTGGACTTTGCACTTTGCCTCTCTCAGCATATTGGACATATTTATTATTTTCCATTTAAAGATTTTTTGGTCATATATTCTTCCCAGAGCCTAATTCTTGCTCCGCAGTCTACTTTACTTCCCAAGTCCTTGAAAGAAAAAATTATATTTTTTCTTCATTTTCTCACTTATCATTCATTCCTTAATCCACAGAAAAGACATTTGCCTTTATCAGTTAATAAAATGATTTTTATATTATAGTTGATCACTTCTTAATTTCACAATCTGGGGGACATTTTTAATTCATTATCTTGCTTTTTCTCTCAAAAGTGTTTGCCACTGCTGTCCTTTTAAGATTTTTTCACCTTATGGCCTCAGTATATAATTCTTTTTCTATTACCAATTAACTCATTTTCCTTCATTTTTTGTCTACTTCTTTTTTAAGCCCTAAAATGCTGTTTCCTAATATTTATCTTTGACCTCCTCTTATTCTACACATTTCTCTCTCAAGTTATTGTATTCATGCTCATGACTTCAATGGCTAAATATAAAAATTGAGAACACTCATATTTGCATTTTGCCTTGTACTGATTGTTGAGTTCTCATAAAAATTTGTAACTGGCACTAGACATCTGCAACTGGATATTCCTTCTCTTAAAAGATCTCCATTAATCCAGCCATCCAAAACTTGCCATAACTCTTTTTGGGTAGTTAAGGTATAACTGCATTAGAGGTTGAGTCCAGGAAGCTAGGGAGAGACGAGTGGTCCCATCCCTGGACAGTCAGGGGGGAAAAGAGTGATGAGGCTGGAGAAAAACAAAAAGAATGTCCGGAGTCAAAGCTAAAAAAGTCAAAACACATATGCAGGACTGAAATCAAAGGCAATGGCAAGAATGAACAGCCAGAAATCTGTAAAAGTATTGTAACAGACCAGGGAGAAAAATACCCAGGAAAATCCTGGGTGTGGAGTCTCACTCTGTCACCCTGGCTAGAGTACAGTCATCATCATAGCTCACAGCAACCTCAAATTCCTGGGCCCAAGCCATCCTCCTTCCTCAGCCTTCCGAGTAGTTGGGACCACAGGCACGCACCACCACACCTGGCTAATTTTTCTATTTTTCGTAGAGACAGGGTCTCATTCTTGCTCAGATTGGCCCTAAACTCCTGAGCTCAAGCAATCCTCCTGCCTTGGCCTCCCAGAGTGCTACGATTACAGGTGTGAGCCACCGTGCCCAGCCTGGGTGATTGTTTATAATGGTATGAGAGCGTCTGTACCTTGCAGTTGATGCCCAATGGCAAAATGTTCCTGAGTCAACCATGCTGACCCAAGATCAGACTCAACGAACACTAGTCCTTTATTTCTCTGTTTCCAACATCTTTATATACAATCAAACCAATTCCCAAGTCCATTCACGCCTACTACCTAAACATATTTCAGAATGATTCCTTTCAATCTATCCCATTGTCACTGCTTCATGGAGGCCATCATCATTTGTCACATGAAGTATTACAATAGCCTGCTCATCCATTTCTCTTGGTGTCACTGCAACTAATCTCTCTCAAGTCTGATAAATCTTCCACAGTGCTTTTGGAGTGATCTTTCGATAACATGAACCTGGCCAAGTCACTCCACTACTTAAATATTCCTCTGCTGAAAAGTCAAAATCTATATCCCTTAGCATGACAAAAGAGGATAGTACAACTAACCACTGCCTATGATTTTAGGCTTAGCTCCCAATGCTCATGTCATTGAGTTCCTGTTCTCTGATTATGACAACCTTTCACACATCTGTATTCCCTCCTGGCTCTGACTGTTAGGTCCTAAAATCCATGTTTCCTCTGGTAAAACAACAGTAATTCTTCAAGTTTTAGGTGAAATACCATGTCTTTGTGAAGGCTGTGTATGTATACTATCTGCAAGTGGCATTTATGTTATCACAATTAATTATCATGTCTTTAAGACTCTATGATCTACTTGAGGCCTAATACCAACAAATTCTCAAAAGATTTGTGTACTTGACTGATAGGATGAATGGATGGATAGATAAATTAATGAAAGGTCATTGTAAGAATTATCATGCTTCATATAAAGTCTAAGCTCGTTTAAGCATATTTTACTATGGAAAAAATAATCTTAGTGACTTAAAAGAGGATTCACAATTAACTACAGAGAGGGAAAAGGATTTCCAACCCCAAAAGGGAAAACTTTCTTTCAGATACCAGGTGACAAGATCAATGATAGCAATTCTTCTTACTGTTGCTATTTAAAATTTGTTAAATGATATTTGAATATATAAAAATTACTGCTTCTCCAAGTAATTATAGCTTAGGAATTGATTTAATGCAAGTTCAGGGGATAAATTAGTGTCTGGCAATGAATCTGCAATATATGAAGGGAATGAAGCTTCTATCAATGGTCACCTTTGCTCTCATGCCCCTCAATAATTATTGATGATTTTCCCTGACAGTTTCAGCACCACTCTTTCCCAAAGCAGTTTATATGGAGTATATTCAGGCTCAGAAGTTATCAACTGGCACAGTCTGGAAGTGACAAGGAAAAGTTCCCATTCTATGCCACAAGTCGGGATTCACTTTCCTGCCTAACACTCACCCTGTGCTTACCCCAGCCTGCTCAGTGAGTGCCTCGGCCCTCACCTGACTTTTGCCAGCTTCATCCCACTTTAGCTAAATGGATGGATCACTCAAACTAAATGATGGCTTTTGTATTGCCACCCATAGCATTCTTGGATCTCGAATCTTTTCATTGTTTAATCTTTGTTTAAATCAAGCTTGTGTTTACATCTTACCTCTGGACATTCTCTATGTGAAGCTGAATACTCCTATGCAGTCAATGCTAAAAGCAAAATTTGTTTTTTGGCCTCCTTTTTATCTCATATAAAGAAAGCACAATGGTTCTCAGTGGAGGGATGGTGGGCTTATTGTCCCCCACAGGGTATTTGACAATGTCTAGAGACATATTTTTGGTGGTCACAATGGGCAATTGCTACTGGTATCCAGTGACTACAAGTGAGGGATGCTGTTAAACAACCTATAATGCACACGAAAACCCCAGTCACTACCTGCAATAAAGAATTACCTGACCCTAAATGTCAATAGTGCTGACATTGAGAAATTGTACATATATTATTTTACCCTTCTTGCATACCTATTGGTACTCAAAATATCAGATGCCTCATGACTGAGTTGACCCCAGTTATAAAACCAGGGGAAAAAGCATATAAAGTTTGCCAATTTTTGGTACTACAATCCACTCACTGGGACTCGTTTTTGCCCAGTTTTCCCATTTGATGAAATAGCAGCTGACCATCCCTCTTCTACAGAGGGCCCTGGAGGTTTAATAAATCCATTTTAATGAGGCACTCTGCCATCCTTGGGTGAAAAATGCTCCACAAGTGTTATTCCCATCCCAAGAGAGAGCAAGGATTGCTTTGCAGATTGGCACATGAAGTTCATCCCTGCAATGCACCTCCATCCCATAGCTCCAAAAACTACAGAATTTGCTCATAAAAAATAGAAGCAGACTGACAACTTCAGCATTTTCTTTTACCTCTGTCAGTAGAAGTGGAGTCACTGAAGAATCAGCTGTCAGGTGGCTGCATCTTTATATTATCCAGCACATCAGCCACCACTGTTATTGAATTTCACTTGGTTTGTAGAATCCCCTAATGTATAAAGCAGGCAGTGGAGGGAGATTACATTGATCTCACAAAAAGGGGGATTAAAATGTCCTTAAAGTACCCACCAGAAGTTTCAATCTAGCAAACGTGGCATATGTAAAGCAGTAAGGATTTGGAGGGAAAAGATTAAGGACTTTGTATGCTTAAGTTAAAAAAAAAAAAAAAAGAATAAAGTTTTACTCATCTGATAGGATTTAAATGTTGATCTGTCCCTGGGAGGCTGCCTATACATGACTTAATGACATTTTCAGAAGCTAAATTTATTTGGTTAGTCATTTTTAAAATTGCAACTAGAAGAACATTAATACAAAATTAACATAACTGTTTTCCCGTTTGTATTTTACTTATTTTATATACATATTTTAACAAGAATGCAATCACAGTGAATTTTAGTTTTAGAGTTTTTGTAACTACCTTAATTATCATTTTAGTAAATTAAAACATTCAGTGTATTCCTTTACTTATTCATTCATTCATTGCTTCAAGGAAATATTTACAGACTGCGTTCTCAAGCCACTATTATGTTGATTGACCACCTCTGTAGATACCCCTATGTCCAAACCACCATCTTCTTTTGTTTGGACAACTTTGATAACCCTCTGACTTGCCTCTATTTTCAATTCAGGGAATGAGTTTAGCTGCATATTGGAAAATAATTCAAATAAATGTGGCTGAAATAAAATTGGAGTTGATTTTTCTCTCATAAAAGTAGAAATTGGAATGTAGTGATCTAGGTCTTCTACAATAGCTCACAGTCCTTGGCCCATTCTGTCTCTCAGACATCCTTAGATAATAGCTTCCACCCTCCAGAAAGCCTAACAGTTTTGATTTGGTCCTTGTGACTTCATCTTCTATCCTCATGCCTGAAAAGGAAAAAGTGGGACAAAGGAAAAAGGCTGCCCGCTGGGTCAGCTCCATATTTAGAGCTTTCCCCCAAAGTCTCACCCAGCAGCTTCAGCTAACGCTGTACTGACAGTCACGTAACAGTTCTAAACTGCAAGGGAAGCTAAGAAATATCATTTTTACCTGTGTGCAGTACAACCTGGAAAAAATAGGGGTTATGGTGGTAGAGATAGAGAGAGAAAGAATGGATATTGTACCCAATTGGCAGTTTGTTCTATATCTTGCTTCTATTCTTTTCCTCCTATAGTCCGTTTCCCAGAAGCAGTCAGAGAGCTGCTTCTACAATATAAATCATGTCAATTCATTCCCTGGTTTAAAGCCATCACACTTAGAATAAAATCTAAGTACATTTCCATATTCTATATGCTGAGATGTAGTTTGACTTCATTTTCTACTATTTTCCCCCTTATTTACTGCTATAGACACACTATCTTTCTAGTTGTCAAACAGCCCAAGTACATTTCAGCTCCCAAACCAGTGTGCTTGCTATTCCCTCTGCCCAGAACTCTCCTCCACAAGGAGTTTCTGTGACTTGATCTACCCTATCATTCAGTAAATAGGCTCAGTGAAGACTTCTCGGTCACTCAGCAGAGTGGCAAATAGCTTGAACTCTGAATTTGGACTTCCTAGATTCAAATCCTGCCTCCTATCACAAGTGAGCTAGGTGACTTTAGGCAGTTACTGACCTCTTTGTTCTGGTTTCCTTATCTATAAAACAGGTTTAATTGTATCTACCCCATAGGGTTATTGATAGTGTCCAATGAGTTAATAATTATAAACTGTATAGAACATTATCTGGTACATTGTAGTCATTGGATAAATATTGGCAAAAATTTTTAATAGGACTCTGCCTGCCCTTCTCAAGCCACTATCTATGGTTTAAGTTTGCTTCATTTTCTTCAAACCATAGATCGCTATCAGTACTACCTAATTTATTTATGTGACTATATATCGATTACTCAAGGAGATTGAATGCAAGTTACATAAGGGTACCACTGTATACACAGACCCTAGAACAGTTTCTAGCATAGATTAGGTGCTCAAAATTCCCAAATGAATAACAAACAATTATTATTATTTTCCTAATATTACAAAATTATTTCACATCTGATAGATTACTAACAGATTATTAAAATATTTATCACTTGATTGTTGACATCCTTCTTTTTTAATTCTACCTAGTTTTAAAGATCAAGCACATGTTAGAGCCTTGAAAATGAAACTTAATTTAAATAAACTTTATTTGGAAACTTAAAAAAAAAAATCACAAGATCCCATAGGTATATTTATCAAAATTTAGTGCATGGTCAGCAAACTTTTTCTGCAGAAGGTCAGAATGTAAATATTTTAGGCTCTGAGAGCCATCGGGTCTCTTTTGTTATTACTCAACCCTGCCATTCTCATGTGAAAGTGGCGACATACATTGTATAAATGTATGGATATGGCTGTGTTCCAATAAAACTTTATTTAAAAAGCAGGAGTAGGGCTAGATTTGACCTGTGGCCTGTAGTTGTCAACTTCTGTTCTAGAAGAGTATCAAAAACTGGAATTTTTAAACTCTTTCAGAATTATCCTATATTCTTTACATTGCAACATCAGCTTATTTTGCCTTCCTAATTTTAAAATAGGAATTATTGCAGTATTCAACTATTTTAATACTCTATATTTGAATCACAATATACAGCTTATAATTTGCTTCTATGTATATTATTTCATTTTTTCCTTATCCAACAACTCTGTGGGTTGGGTAAGGAAATGTTGTGCATATCAATTTACAAGTAAAGAAAACAAAAGAGAAAGGAAGCTGTCAGCCACTGAGCCTATGTATTTCCTGTGGCCTTTATTACTTAATCCACAAAAAGAATCCACGAAGCACATATTTTTATTCCTGTCTTCATAAGAAAATTGATGTTTGAAGCGATTAAGTGATGATCCCAAGATCACACAGCCACCACACATCTAGACACAAGTTTCCATCCCAACCAGGCAGGCTCCATCAGTGACATATTAGCATCAGCACCTACCTTATTCTGCAAATAATGCGCAAAGCCAGTTGCTTTCCTCCATGTCATTCAAACTCTGATGAATGTATCAGAAGAGAATAAGATTCTGTCTTATTTTCTGAGCTTGGATGAAAACAATACGCCAATCTCCCTGAAAAGGATTTTAAAAGCAGCTTTTACTCATCAACCTTTCTGATAGTCATGTTTGCCTTATTTACTGTGAATATCTAGAATCATGAAAGTAAAAAAGAAAAAATAACCATATATTCAATTCTGCTACCTCTGGAGTGATGTGGAAAGTCTCCAGAGCTGCACGGTCCCAGAGCGTGTGCTTGCTTACCCCACGCTTGCCTTCCTGGTGAGGTGACTCAGCCATTCAGGCTGGCAGGTGGACTAAACAACACTAGGTGTGCGGTACTGCCTTGGCTGAAAATCAAGTGCCCACCATCAAATGAAGTGTTCCTCAAGATCCTCCTTACCCTTAGACGTGAGCTAGTAATATACCCTACTAATAATAAATATTGGGAAATTGAAAGATATGTACAATTATGTAAAAAAAGAAACCCTAAAATAAGCAAATTGCCATAGACTTATGTGTATAAAATACTTGCATTAGTGAGGTTAAGCTGTGTCAGTTGCCCAGCAGATAAACCCTGAAATCTCAGAGGCTTCAAACAACACAAAGTTTTTTTGTTCTCCTTTTTTTTTTCCGCCTCAAAGTCTGATAGAAGATGGAAGAGGCATTTTTCTTCCTGATGATAACTCAGGAAGCTAGGCAACTATCCTGTGCCAATACATTTTCAACACACGGGCTCTAGAGTCAGAATACAATCAGCTTTTAACAACCACTTCAGCTTGGAAATAATATGCACGACCTCTTCTCCCAATCCTTTGTCCCATGTTAGTCTCACATCTCCACCTGACTGTAAGGGAGGCTGGGAAATAGAGGAGAACGCATGGGCTATTGGATAAGTATCCTACCTCAATATTATAAAAAGCAGAGGGTCTATTTTGCAATATTAAATACATCTTATAATTCACATTGCCTGTGACTATAGAGGTATATTTATTACAAAGCATTATCTTAGTGGAACTACCAAAGAAAAATTTTAGACCATATCACTTCACCTGCTATGTTCTGAAGATAATATAAAATCACCAACAGAAATTAAAAGAAAGCTGTATTATCCACAAATAAATTGAAAATGTGAAAAAATATTTTTAGGTTCTTTAAATAAGGGTTGAATTACTATGATGATGAAAATAGGTTTAACAAAAAATTATATAATAAAACAAAAAATATTTTTGTGTTTGAATTCTTTCAATGATTAGTCAATAGTGTTATGTAAGTCATTTCACCTTTTTGGTCCTGAGTTTCTTATTTTTTAAATGAAGAAAATGAAATAGATGATCTTAACATCTTTTTAACATTATCTATGATTCTACAAACTTTATTTTTCAACTCATCTTATTTTATCCTCTGAATGGCATGCCCTAAGATCTAATTCATGGACTGATGAGAAAAAATATTTGTTATCCATATTCCAAATATTATGACAATTTCTGACATGGATGCAAAGTCAAATTAGGGAACAGAGCACATAATCACAGGGAGTATCTCATAACATGTGCTGGAAACATAGTTTTGCAGAAAATGTTTATACTGTACTATACCATCAACAAACCACAAGGAATAAAATTTGGGTAAAAATAATTAATTTTGTATTTTAACAAAAATCCTAACAATGGCAGAGTTGACCAAATAATTCCTAATATTCTAGAAATGCTATACTAGTGTAAGGGGTTAACTTTTGAAACTTTATTGTAAAAGATACATGTCCACAGATTTATTTTTTAGTGCTTTATTACATTTTACGTTCAATTTAAGAAATAAAATTATCATTTCTTCCCTAAACAAAAACTTAAAACATACAATGCACCCCAGCATTGTCTTATTTGTCCTGATGTTTTCAAAGGACAAAAAGTGACATTCTAACCACACAAAAGCTTTAAAAAGTCGTTTTGACTTCGTGAACATTTAACATGTGCATCTGCTGTTGTACTGAACTGGCAGGTGGCTAACAATTTTTTACATTGTGAACCTTTTCCATTAATGCCTGCGTGTGGCTTCATGTCATTTTCTGCCCTGAGGAGAAGAGATACCTGCTGTTTAATCTGCCTAACTATCCTGCGTGATGAGTTTGCCATTTTGTGCACACCAGCGTTAGAGCTGTATTTCCAGGACACATTCTAGAGCTGCCTTCTTTCCAAAACTGTCTGTTCTTAAAGTCATGATGTGGTTCCACAGAACAATTCAAAACGGAAGCAGAAGCCATGTGACGACCCATGAAGGCTAGCTGGTCCTCCATGGGTGGGAGGTTATCCCTTCTTGCAGACATTGCTTTCCACGGGCTAACCCTCAGCTTTGCTAATTCAGAAAACTAATTTTAGCATTTTCAGCAAGAACAGACCAGGCTTTCAGGAGGCAAGTCAGGGTGTGAGTAACCAAACAAGAGAAAATAATGATTCGTTAACATACAATGGAGTTCTGGATTTCATAAACCTAGAGCACTGGTGTCTCCATACAAATCACACATCCTCAGAATCAAAGCACCTGGGAGATAGAGTTTATAATTCAAAAGTAGGTTGATGAGGGTTGAACTACTGTTAAAAGTGTTGGACATTTTTGAAAGAGGTTTCATCTATTAGTAAAACAAAAGGAATTAATATTTTCTCCAGCAGTGGAAGACACTTCTCTTAGAAAGAAATTCACATTCATGAGGGTTTATACTGCGTTAGTTATCACACTCTACATGTATGGAATTTCAATTAATCTGCACTCTAATCCAAAATGGGTGATACTGTTATTCTCACTTATTAGGAGCAAATGTTGAGATCTAGTCTCACTGCTTTATGGAGTGGAGGCCTGGTTGACATCAAACCCCAAGCTGAGACCTCCTATTTGATGCGCTACATTTATCCTCTCTACTTCAGTGCTTTGCCTTTCCTGAATGTGGAAGACCAAGTAAAAACCGACCAAAATAAATTGTTTGTATTCTTCTTTTTCTAAACTTAATATAAACCTCACTGTACTCTGGTTGACATTTTTATTCCCTTAGACACTCGTACAAACTACAAGTTTCTTTATCTCCATTCTTATCCTGAGGCTTCCTTGTTTGTCTTGATTAGACTTGGGTATTTCCAAACCTCTAGAAACACTTTCAGAAAGTGAAATGATATTTTTGTGATATAACTGGCCATTGGTGAACCCCTGTTGCCTTCTAGTGTTCACTATTTTCATTCAAATCAATGGATTTTTTTAAAGGAAACCCAATTTGACGGTATAAAAATATTAAATGACCTAATTTATTTTAATCACTGCTTTCCAATGTGTTTTGCTGAATTCCCATTCCTTGCTGGGAGGCAGATCCTTTCATTACCATCTTAGGACATATCTATAGCTTTCTGGACATTGTCCACTGTATAGTTAGTCCAACTCGGTATAAAATTTCATACGATAATCTATTTAAAGCTTTCCTCTTCCCCATTGTTTAATTGTAGCTTTAAGAGCATTAATTAGAAATGAGACATGTTTTCTTTTTCAGTTCTTCCCTTCTTTCCCTCCTCTAGGAAGTAGCTACTCTAATAGTGAGGATAAAAACGAAAGAAGGGGAAATGATGAACATCAATGTATTTGACTGGGTATGAACACAATTTTCTTTGTGGAGGCTGTTACTGCTTTTCTGGCTGACACTGATTGATGGCCTCTGCTTTCAGGTGTGCCTCTAATGAGGTTTCAGAGCACCCACCTTGCAGGGCTTTTCCACTGCACAGACCCTGGACATGGGAGTTCAAATTTATCCTCTTCCACTATAATCCTTTCAGCTTCTGTCTCCAGGAGTCTACCCCATGTAAAGCCATCTGCCTTCATGCATTGGTCCCCAAAGGATGGCTAAAGACCAATTACCTTCCACAGTGTGCATTTGGCACTGAGGAAATTCATACATCATTACCATGCCTGTGAGCATGTAGACTGCTTTACACCCACCTCACTCTGCCCTACTTTCTCTCCAATTCCTCTGCTCAGAAAGGCAGAGAGTCATTCAGAAATCTACTATATAAGTGTATACTCAAAACAAGACAATGCACTTCAGTCTATTGTTGTAGTACATGTACGTAAAATGATTCTCTTAAAGCATTCCCATTACTCTGTTTAGCAGCAGAGAGCCCAGCCTTTCACCATCAAGGTGGGATAGCATCTCACTAACCACAATTCACTTCCCATGAGGCCATGACTCTGGTGACACTCCCTTTTTCTCTTGCCTCCCACACTTCTTAGATATATTGGGCAGAAAGCAAGCTTGAGAGGGTAGGTGGTAAAAGGAGGGCTGATTCCAACAGCACTTAGGAAGTCCTGGAAGGAGATGTATGTGTAGAATACAATGTATTTAGTGACATTTTCTTTGGCTTTGGCCTGACTTGAGTTGTCAAGTCCTAGGGAGCAGAAAAAGTCCTATCATATTTCCTGTTACACATTTATTTTTTTAATGTATAATGTCAAAGAATTACCGAATACCTTCTATATGACAGCCATCATAGTGAATGCCAATATAGAAACTGAGAAACTACAATTACCACCCTCACAGTAAGAGTCAGGTGCATTAGTTCATGCCCTGTCCTTGGCCACAATACTCACAGCTGGCCACTAGTTTTAACCTGAACCCTTTCTCACGGTGATGATGGTATTTATTAAATGTGATAGGAATATTTAGAGAGGTGAGAATGGTTCTCCGTGGGAGGTGGGAGCTCAGAAAAGACTTCACAGATGAAGAATTGTTCCTCCTGACTCTTATAGAACAAGTAGGAATTAGCCAGTTAAAAAAGATAAGAAAGGGCAGACAAGATTAGGAAATAGCTGTGAAAAAGCAAGGAGGCATGAAAGCAATAGAAAAATACAAGTAATCAAGCATGGCTTGAGCAGAGAGTCCATAATAATAGTAGGATAAGCAAGGCAATCATATTTAATGACTTTTTTTTTTTTTTTTTTTTTACTATCTTCCATGATTCTGAAACTTTGTCAGGCATAATAATTTCCCAGGGTTCTTGCTCAAATGCAAATGCTAATTTCCAAAGCCCAACAGAGATTTTCCAGTCTCACCAGAAATCCTCAATCAGTATTTGTGAAGTATTCTACACTTTTAAAGACATTCCAGAAGAATCTAAGCAGGTAGCTTATTGTAGTCCACTGTCATAGATTCAGGGAAGTCGCTGAAGGGTTTTAAGGAAGGGGGCACCATGCTTAGATTTGCATTTCAGACATATACCTCTGGCTACCCTGTGGCTGAATACCTGGAATAAGGCAAAACCAGAGGCAGGAGACTAATTAGATGGCTATTGCTAGCTGGATATGAGGGTGGACCAGTGTCAGATTACAGGATAGAGCAGTCAGGCAGATGTTTGAAATGCCAACATTAAAGGGTGCTAAAATAATCATTGAACAGAACGGTAATATAATACCAGTTAAATTGAATTTCTTACACAGATTTCTAACACAATTAACAAAGTGACAAAATACACATTGATCATGGTCCCACTGAATTAGAGATGAGCAATTTTCAAAGACACCTATCTCTGTCCAGTGTGGGTTTTCTTGCTTTTGCTTTGGCTTTTTGTTCGTTTGCTTAGCTTAGTTTAGATGTTCAAAACGGGGGATGCAACTATAGACCAAAATAACAGCCCTGAAACCTTGCCTCAGAAATTGCAGCCAATTTAAATTACAAAACCAGAAAGTGCACAGCACAGATTGAGAGATTTATTTTGTTATCTAAAATACGATTGTTGGTATCCCTCTAAAAGAAATTCTGAGATTTAGGAAAATTACCAAAAAATGGTAAACAGAAACCAAAAGCTATTTTTAAAAATGGAGGAAAACTTACTAACAATGGAAACAAAGAAAGAAAAAGGAAGTCAATAGCCCTTATATTTCAGTTACCTGTATATGTGATAAATGAAAGTTGCTGAGAAAGAATGAAGAGACAAAATTCTGTTCAGTTGGTTGCATGTTTATGTGGAATAATATTTGGAGTTTTTATTCATGGTATCTTCTTCTGTCCTTTATTGCTGTTATTTTCATTTTTTCTTTTTCTTGTCCTGCTGGGAAATGGGATTTCTTGGCATAGAAAGTGTTAATGCCAGAAATTGGAAGAAAGAAAATGAGATACACACATACAGAGAGATAGGAGAGAGAGACAGAGAAACGGAATGAGAATGAGTTATTTGTGGATTCCGAATTTATAAATTCTGAGTACAGGATATATTTCTTCAGAGAATTGGTAAGACCAACTCAGTGAGAAATGATTGAGCAGTACTTCTAGGGACACTAAACTGTAGGCAGTTTTGTAAAAGATTTTGAGGCCTCTAGAATGGCATAAGAATATCTTAGACAGTCATTTCCACTGCTCTGTTACCTGTACAGTTCCCTCCTAATTCTATGGAGGTCCTGAGACTCCTGACAATTTGGGTGGTTAAATCCTCAAGAAGGACCAATATTTAGTTTTCTGCCAGCCCAGAGCCAAAAATTTAGCTTGAGTTATAGAGAACAACAGGACTACATTTGTTGAAAACTTGAGTTTGTTGAGTAAGATTTATACATGGTAGATGAGGACGCTTCTCCAAGAGAAGCTAGATTCTCCAGTTGCATTCCAATGAAATCAGCCTTGCAAGATGACAGAGATGTGCCCACGGCACTGGCAAAGAGGCCGTGCTGAAAACAAAGTTTCCACAGGAAGGATTTAAAGGGAGCCGATTGCCAGTTATGGGAGCTCATGCCTGTAATCTCAACACTTTGGGGGGCTGAGGCGGGAAGATGGCTTGAGGCCAGGAGTTCCAGACCAGCCTGGGCAACAAAGTGAGACCCTATGTCTACAAAAAATTTTAAAAATTAGTAGGGTGCAGTGGTGCATGCCTGCAGTCTCAGCTACCTGGGAGGCTGATGCAGGAGGATCACTTGAATGAGCCCAAGAGTTCGAGGTTACATTGAACTGTCATTGCACCACTGCACTTCAGCCTAGGCAATGGAGGGAGACCCTGTCTCCAAAAAAAAAAAAAAAAAAAAAACCAGAAGAAGAAGAAAAGAAAAAAAAAAAAGAGGGAGTTGCCTGATCTCAGAGGGTGGACATTCCAGGGCAGCAACCAGCAGTTAGGAAAATGCAAGAACTCCTTAATTTGCCTTTGGAGTAGAACATGGCACAATGGATGGTATGTGGGGTGGAGGTGGGGGGTCTCCCACTAACAAAGTGGAAGCTAGGGCCTTTAGGGGCTGTCTCAGGAATTCAGAGGGTCTGGTCTGAGTCCATTCTAGTTTCTCCATTCATGCCAGGTAATAATACTTCTGGGCAATTCTGTTTGTCTGTGACTGGGCTCCAGGAAGAAGAGTAACAGGAGAGGCTCCATGCTGGGAGGACAGAGGATCTCACAGGAGATCAAGGCTGCGTCTCCTAAAGAGGGACCTACTCAATCCACCCAACTGCCAAAGCCTGGCAGTTACCATCTTGGACAAAGAGCTGTGGCTTATCTTTTCCATAGATCTGAGAAAAACTCCGGATGAAAAATATTTTTGACTATCCAGCAAGAAAATGTGGCTGATATAATATTCTGAGATACTAATCTGCAGATAGTTTGCTCCTGTGTTTTCCTGTTACTTTTATTCATACTGGGTTTGTACTAGTACACGAGAATCTAACATATTCTATTCCTGTCTTGTCACCAGGGCACAACCCTGGAACAGGCAGGAACACCTAGAAGGACCAGAGTTTTTCACCAGTCCAGCAAAAACCAAACGCTCAAAGACAGTTGAGCATTATTTAGAACATTAAACTGAACTTTCAAAATTTAAAACATTAAATCTCACATCTGATACTGTAAACCAAGATTCATTCATCCTGGCATGTCATAAATTGCTTATTTGTTATGTAAAAAAATTATATATTTAGTAAATACAAAGTTCATCTTTCCTATCCAGCCAAATAAATGCTAAAGCAAATATTTAAAAATTACCAATTTAAGCATATACCAAATCATTTGGCTGTTTAGATAGCTACACAGCTTGGCCACAGGCCTAGGTCTAAACTTAGGAAGCCAGAAAAAGATGTAATAAATACTTGGAAGGGAAATCATTTTCTGCCCTTTGATCTTGTGTCTAGTGCTTCCTTTCAACAGTTATAATATGTCCTTCCCTCCTCTGTATCTTATGATAAGGTGAATTGTGTATATGAAGCTCCTTGAGGAGAGAAAAGGTAACACTGTCATGTGCACAGTCCTTCCTAGTGCAGTTCACATAGTAGGCACTAAAGAAATATTTGCTGAATGATTGGATGAGATGAATTTTAAAGGTTCTATATAAAGCACGGTTTTGTTCCAAGCTGAAAATTGGCAAACGTATCACATCCAGGAAGTAATCTGCCTCCTTTCCTTGAACAATGAAAGGACACATAGAGGTTTAGATATGTAATTTCAGATTTTTATTCTATCCGTGACCTTGGTTATAACTTTGGGTAACAGCCTTAACCACAGTTTCCATCTATTTCCGTATCCTTTAGTTCCCCAGAGCATAGAATCATAGTAACAAAGATAATTTTTACTGACCTCATATGATGGTGGTGAGAAATAAATAATCAAAGCTATGGTTAAGTACTTTATGACCAAACCATAATGTACCTTCCTAAATGTTTGTGGAGTAGTCAGGCTGACCTTTCAGCAGCTAATGAATTATTCAGACTTCACTGTCATTCTGTAGCAGTCCAAATACTAATAAGATTCCTTTGACATTGATACAAGCACAGCAGATATGATTTGCATACATGAAATAATTTCATGTAATATTTATCACACTCCAATTATAAAAAAGCTCTACCAAGAAAAAGCAATGGGTAGCATTAGTAATAATGAAACTGTAATATACAGTTGACCCTTGAACAATGTGAGTTTGAACTACGCTGGTCCCCTTACATGCAGATTTTCTTCTGCCTCTGACAACCCTCCTCGTCCTCCTTTTCTTCAGCCTACTCCATGTGAAGATGAAGATGAAGACCTTTATGTTGATCCACTTCCACTTAAGTGAATAGTAGATACATTTTTTTCCTTGTGATTTTCTTAATAGCATGTTTGTTGATCTATTTATCTTAAAAATACAGTATATAATCCATACACACACTGTGTGTTAATCGACTGTTTATTGGTAAGGCTTTCAGTCCACAGTAGGCTATTACTATTTAAGTTTTATAGAGTCAAAAGTTATACACAGATTTTTGGATGCTTGGGGCTTCACTGACCATAACCCCTGTGTTGTTCCAGGGTCAACTGTATTCTCAATAGTTTAATTGGAATGGGAATTGTGGCAGAAAACATTAAGGACAACAGGCCAAATGCTAAAAACCATAAGCTTCCAGTTTCAGGCCAGGTTTCTGACTAGCATTTGACTATTCGTGATGAGGCTTAAAAAACCTAGATGAAATATGACAATTTAGATAAACATCTAACCTAGTTCCTAAATTCAAAGCCTCATTTCTGGAAAATGACCCATCTTAAAAACACACAGGACAATACAAAGAAAGTATAATTTAAAAGTACAGTTAGGATTTTTTTTCAGGATACTTATTTTACGTTTCCCTTTTGCCTCCATCCCAAACACTCAATGTAAGAAATAAGAGAGAAGTACAAATTCCCTTCATGTTTTTCATAAAATGAAAAATATTGTGATTATCTAAAACATCAGCAGGAAATTCTTCCAGGGCTTAATGATGATGATGATATTAGCCTACTCTGCTGAAAGGATGATCAAAGGTGGTAATGAGAGCCAACATAACCTTACATTAGTCAGGTTATAAAAGAAATCCCATCAAAAGATGAAATCTCCAAAGTGTAAAATTGAAATGTTACAACTTGCAGATGACTCTGTGTCATCTTTTCCTGCAAAGGTATTAAAATGTCACAACATCATAGAGAAGCAAGTTTATTATTACTGAGATGTGATGATATATACATACATATATTCATGTAAGTACATTAAACCACTCTTTTCCTCTATCAAACTAAAAAGAGTGAGTATTCCTAAAAAACACAGTTAGCTAAGATTTGTGAGTCTGAATCCACTTGAGACCAATTTATTACATTTGTGAGTCCCTTGGCACTATTTTATGATTCTTTCGAGGGCTGAGATGAACTTTCTCCTTGAATTTCATGCAAATTCAATCAGATCATTCTAGCATTTTTATTTACTTGGGTAAGAAGTTAACATGCTTAGACTGGTATCTGTGCTGATGTTTCACAAGGGCAGTAGTAAGAGATTCCTGTAGAATGTTTCAATTGATTATAAAATGTTAAGGGAGAAGATATACAGAATACCCACCATACAACAAAAACAGTCAAACAGAAGAATCCTGACATTGCTTGAGACTATTTGGCGTCTCTGTGAGACCTACTCTGGTTAGGCAAAATCAAAATAAATTTTAGGTTAAATTTCATGCATTGAACACAGAGTAGATCATTATGATACATGCAAAAATGGAAACAAACAATAGTACATGTTTTGTTACGGAGTCCACACCCCTCAAACGAAAACTTTAAAACCCCCAATTTTAGAAATTTGCTTCTTATTTAAAAATTAAAAATCTCCTTAGGAAAATGTCACATTAGACATGAACTTGCTCTGCTGTCAGAGGACACAATTAAAAAGAAGAAGAAATGACCACTCATCTCTCAATTAGTCCAGCATGATCATGGAAGGAATGGCCCATAAAGAAGTGTTTCTTTATTATTGGCTTAGCATGTAGGAACACTGCTAAAATATGCAAAAATCGCTACATCTTCCCAAATTAGAACCACATCGGGCCATAACTCAGCAAGATGCTCCTATTAAAAGCCTGTGGGAATGGAAATCTATATGGGGAACTTAAGAATCTATGATTCTCATCTCATGTTTTCTATGAAAATAATGGTGAGCAGAGAGGAACTCAGCAGTACTATTGAAGTGTGAGCATACATATAAATGATTAAATGTATCTGTGATAAAATTGCATTATATTCATAACAAAACCAAAGCAAAGTAGAGATCCAAACCAATTTCCCTAGGATTTCATAGGAATGAGCCTCTTGAGTACAAGGAAATAAGGAGGCTTTTGAGGTAAGCCTAGAAAGTTTAGGAGAATGATGACATGAAGAAAAGGATTGGAAATAAAAATATTTTAAAATATAGAGACATATGAAATGGCAAATCCTAGATATGATGAATATACTGAATTTACTGAGGTTCAGATTTATATTAAACCACATATCCTGAAAGGCCTTGAATTCCATGCTAAATAATTGGAATTTATTCTGCAAGCAGTAGAAAACTAGAAGAATTCTGAGAAAAGGTAAGGTCATTATGAACCCACCTATGGTTTAGGAAGAAAACCCTCTGGCACAATGGAGAATGAAATTGAATGGCAAGAAATTAAAAGCAGGAAGTAAAGTACAGACCAAAAGGAATAGAAATGTGAAAAGAAAAGATGAAAAAATATACAAAAAACATCTTTGAGGTAGAATCAGGAAGACTTGGTTACTAATCATGTTTGTGGGAGAAAAAGAGAAGGATGAGTTTTTGTATCCAAGGCAAATGGAAAATTGATATCACTATGAATAAAAGTAATGACCAAAGAAGAAGAGTAGATTATTTTATCAGGGATGAGAATGAGAGTGGGTAGAGAAAATCCATTTCATTTCAAATGTATTGTGTTTAAGGAAACCAGGTATAGGCAACTAAAAATATTCATTAGGCACTTGAAAATTCAGATTGTCAACAAGGAGAGTACTTGGTGCTGACGAAGGTGATTTCGGAGCTATCTGAATAGTGATGGTAATTGAAGTGGTAGATATGAATGGGTTTGCCCAGAAAGAGAAAAATGTATGAAGCAGATGTGAGTGGCAAATGATTCAGACAGGCCACTTATCTCATAAAATGATCAATTTATCACAGTCAATGGATATGATTCAACATTTAAAATCTAAGGATAATGTGAACAAAAGGAAGAGAGATGTTACTAATACCAGATGGAAGTGGCTAATCATGGTATTTTTGATGCCTTCCTAAATAATGCAAAGTATTTCCTGTATAATAAAAGCTTTAAAGAAGCAAAGTATGCAGGTCACAAGGAAATATCTTTAGAAAACTAAAGAGAGGGGAAAAAGCCAGTCTGAAGCCATTTTCAAAATGAGATCCAATGGCCTTACAAATACATATCTCCCAAAAAAGTTCATGTCCTAAGCATTTTATATTTAGAAACACTTCCACCTAGGAATTTAACAACTGAGTAAGGCATTAAAGGAATTGTTTTAAAACAGAATAGATAGCATGTCTGGATTAAAAGTATAACAATAACCAGAGTGCTCATAAAATTTTATAAAATTAGAGGCAATCAAATGACCTTAGATAATAACAGACATGTGAAAAGTAAATTAACTTAAATAGAAATTTTATTCTGATTAACACTTGATTTGTGTGGTCTTATTCAAAATCTTTATAAATAAAGAAACAGTAAAATAAAAAGTATCTAACAAAGTCATTCAGTCTTTCTGCATTATCTATCTTAACGTCTTTCCCCTTGAATGGGTATCTGCTATTATCACTTCAAAATCAAACTTTCAAATCTGTAACAAAATTAATTAATTTTATACACATTAATAAATATATTTCATGTCTTCAGTCTTTTTCCTCCAAAATAAATTTACATTTTGTTATGGGCATAGAAGAAAAAATGTTAAAATGTAAGTACTTTCCAACCCCTACCTCTGGCACTGTTCTCTTACTTGCTACCCTCACCAGACTTAGTAGGCTAAGAAGAGGACTTTGTCTTTGACTTCTTGATCTCTCCTGCTATCCCCACCATGTAAAGTTATCCCTTCCTTTGTTCCTGAACTGTTTTATAGAATTGGGGAAATTAGGAAAGGGAGAGATATAGAAGAAGGAATGGTAGGGCAGATATTCAGACAAATACATGTTCAGAAGGCAAAAAAAAAAAAAAAAAATACTGTTGTGGTCAGCCTCCATTCTGATCAGATGGTGGATAGGTTGGAAAAGTTGTTATATATTTTGAATATCAACCCCCAAAAGAAACTAGAACAATGCTTCTCAAACTATGTGTGGTGAAGGACCAATAGTTTCAATATAATAAAAATAAAATACCAGAAAAATGAAATTAAGAAAGACAAAAATCAAGCCCATTTTTATTAATATTACTATATTCCTCAAAGAAACTCAATTAGTTTTCTATAGAATTTCTGAATGTTTCCTCTCAATTTCTATACTTTGCTCATTGCTGTTGACAATGCCCATTTCTAGAATCAGCAGCAGTCTGCACACCATTCTCTGAGTAGCTCTGCACTGGAAGATACCATATTGAGGAGAAAAGGAAAGCAAAAGCTGTGTATGTAAGAAACAAGTTTAGTCTGATCATGTTTCAGCTAAGCATGGCTGGCTATACAACTGTAAAATGATCTACGTATGCTTATAAATGAACTCTGAGACAGGGACCATTCCTCAGGAAAAACTAAGCCAGTCTCATTTCTTATTTGTTTATTTATTTATGTGAAAAGAAATATACAACTTACCAAACATTTATCACAGAAATATTGGCATGTAATCTTAGAAATGGAGAAATAGGAGATAGAAGAGAAAAAAATGATTTCTTAACTTTTATTTCCTTAGAGTCTCTGGATTAAAGGACCTCTAGTGAGGTGATTGGATTGAGAAACCAGAAATGTAATCTTAGAGTGTATGATAATACATTATCACTTTTATTAGCATTATGTAATTGTATTTTCAAAGGATACACATTAGAAGTTGCATCTACCAACAAGTAAACAGCTCTTCAGCTTTCAAAATTTCTCTCTCAAATGTCCAATAGAAAAAAAAACAGGAATAATTGGGAAGGTGAAAGAAGAGTCACTAGGAGCATGGGATAAAAAAGAGAATTCCAAAGTATTACAGAACTAATACTTATGAATTAAAAAATAAAACTTACAGGAAAATTTTTATTTGCTGCTTGCTTCTTTCCAATAATTAACATTAGAAAAAATAAATAAATAAAAGCTTATGCTAGGTCTTTGAAGAAAGATCTACAATTCCTTACTTTGCTGGGCTCTAATAGAAAAATAAAATAATGATATTTCTCTTTGATACATTAAACTAAGTGCATGAGAATGCATGCTGTTGAATTTACATAGAAAATTTTAGAGCTCATGGAAAAGATGGGTAAATATGATGCTCCATCATTAATACACTATAACTATTACAATACATTCTAGAGCTTGCAAGTGACAACATTTGGTTGGAAAACTGTCCTATATTCAAAAGTTATATATCTATGCTGTGATCCCAGTAAGACTGGTGGGGGAAAAGCATGATTAAATCAGTTATATATAGTTATATTTGTCCCTGGCTTCAGGGTTAACATTATGGGTATGAAGACGAGGCAGCCAAGTATGTGATGACATTTGAAGAATGCAAGACTTCCCCCCTAAAACTTCTTCTCCCTGACTGCAAAGTCCCTTTTGTGTTGGGATATAACATAATCACAGGTTCTGGGCCTTTGGCATGGCGCCTTTGGGGAGTCATTTTATTTGGCCTACTAGAATCCCATTTTGAAACACTGACTTTCCAAGAAAAAAAAGTCACACTTTAAATTAATATGTCCAAACTGATCACTGCCAAAATTTCTTCACAACACAGACTCCATAATTTCAAATTTTGTATCTATTCCACAAACTTATTAAGTGGCAAAAAATTCATTTTATTTTTATTTACCAAGATACTTTATTGCCAACAATTAGACCTTTTAATTATCAGGAGGTAGCCAGTGTTATTAAAATGAGTTGTCACAAAGACACATAATATTTACTTTCATTTATTTTTCTCTACCTAAAGATGCACAGTGACTTTTTGGAACAATGGGATATTTTGGATTCATACTGAAATGCTCCCGAGGAACCCTAAAATTTATTAGTTTATTCAACTATGAATATGAATGACAAAAAAATCCTGATGTTAAAGAAATGGAGCATTTAGTGCCCGTGCCTCTCTTTTTACTAGACAGCAAAATCCTCCCTAGTAGTCCTCTGGTAGACTTCCGCTCAGGTCCCACTGGCTGCACCACATTTTCAGCCTCTATTGTGGGAAGTCAGTTCTTTCAGCAAGGAAGAAGGAAGTGGCTGTTGGGTAACAACCAACACCACCACACTTGCATTGACAGTTTAATAATGAAATCCTTCATTTTTCCTGTAGTCAAGTTCGACTCTATTTTTGATGTTTGATTATAGAGGTTTCGAGCCCCTACCCTTTTCTATTCCCCTTATACCCTATCAACACAAACTGCTACGAAAGCCTAGACACTGCTGTTGGTGCCAGAAAGAAGTTCAAACCATGCAAGCTTCTGTCTGCAGATGGTACTCACTCTAGTACCATCCCCTACCCATCGTAAAAACTCCAAGCCAGTCCTCTTTCCTTGCCGCATTTGACCAGCGAGGGAGGACTGCCCTGTTCCCCCCCCACCGCCAAAAAAGCCTCATCATGTGTGTCATAAACCTTTCTGTACCTTCTTGGGGTGCGTGTGCGTGTGTGTGTGTGTGTGTGTGTGTACGGAATCATCAGTCTTGACTTCCAAACCAAATTTCTGGTAGGGGTCCATCCTTTTTCTGCAAGGTGGCTTAAATAAGTACTTAATTTATATAAAATATTTTCCAATGTATTATCTCCTTTGCAATAATCCTTTCAGGTAGTTTTGATTATCTGAATGGTTTCAGGTTATTAAACTGGGATTCAGGAAGACAAGTAGCTTTTCCATAGACAGATGACAAGTAACAAACCTAGAGCTCAAGTATTCCAACCCAGTGGCATTGCTTCTGTACCACAGTACCTCTGATACATTTTCTAAATATGGTTTGGTAAAATGTCTTTATTTTAAGCAATTTAAAATTAATGATATATTATATGGGGCTTGCTAAAATTTCTGCACTAACAGTGAAACAGAAAAGATTTATAGGTCAAAGAATTATATAATAAAGGCTCTAAGGAAAATATTGCAACTTGAATAGAACAATGAATTGTTTTAAGAACATGGAAGTTACAATGACATATAATCACACACATATAATCTGCCCAAGTTAGGATTATATAATACGTATGTATGTTATGTCTAATAATGTGTGTGTGTTCTGCAATTTTTGAGAATTTTCTAAGGGTCAGTCACTGTGCTGAATGTTTTATCTACTTCACCTCATTTAATCCTCACAGCAGCCCTGGGAGGTAGATATTTTTCCTATTTCACAGATGAGAAACCAGAGGCTTCGTGAGTTCATATAATTTGTTCAAGGTCATAGACCTGGTATGTGGTAGATCTGGGATTTGATAACAGATTACCTGAGTCCAAGCAAAGTTGGAAATTTTAACAAGCATTTGATTCCATCTACCTGATGATTATTTTTCTATATATTATATTTTTGGATGCTAATAATCAATATATTTAAATTTTTTTAATCTAATACTTAAACATACCAACTCATACAAATTATTTTAAGGTAACCATTACCAAATATTATTTTATATGTCCTAGTAGATAGCTTGAATCTCCATATCTTATTACATTTTAGATATTATTGTTAAGAAAATGAAAATAGCTTCATAATCGACTTTATGTGTTCATTCATCATTTTAATAAGTCCCTGTATTTCTACAGTTATTTTTACAATTCTGAAGTGTTTTCACATTCTCATTTGCTATTCATAAACAACTCATCAAGGTAGGAAGAGAAAACATTATTATTCCTATTTTATAGCCACAGCTTCCACAGAGAAAGTTATGCATAATGTTTCAGTGTCTGGTATAATGTTTTTGACTTGAGAATAAACAAAAATGTTGAAAATATTAATACGATAGCTTCTGAAAGAATCATTTTTATTTCTAAAAGACATTTAACATGTCATTGTGTGCTGTACTGCAATAAATAATATGTAAGTTATGCTTACAGTTGAAAAGTTATAGGGAGTCCTTTTAATATTTCAAAAAGTTTATGTGTATTCTACACGTAATATATTTGGGGGGTGGCGTTTTCTGCACAATGAAATATCAAATGAAAAATAGAGATAAAAGAAGACTTTAAATATTATTTTTAATTTGCTTTATTTAAATTACTTTTTCAATTAACTAACACATTTAAAATTATAGCCCTGAAGAATAAACTTTATTTGTTCATTCAACCAAAGAACTTTGACAAAGCACTGACTGAGAAGGCTATAACCTTCCCCTCAACTTGACTAAACTTTAAGACAGGCTTGCTCCAGACTCTAGGCCCCAGGTCTCCCTTTTCTGTAGACTATTTACTTTAGAAAACTTGTCCTTGTAAATTCTTTCTCTGTCCCTCTGAGATGTAAATCTTTTAAAAAGCCTCTTGACACTTTTAAAGCTCAGAAGTGTCTTTCTCAAGGACCTGGAAGCCATCCCTTTGAAATGTAATCAAGGAAGACAGTGCCCTATCTCCCAATTATTGTGGAAGAGTAGGAGCCTAACTTAGGCAGTCACCTTTCTCCAAGCTGTTAAACTACCTGTAATGAAGACAGAGGTTTACTTTTTCCTTTGGGTAAAGTCAATTAGCAAGAACCCATGGTCTATCATCACTCCACCCCAGCTCTTAAGAATTCTCTAGCCCTTTCTTTCAGCAAAGCAGAGCTCAGACTGAGTTATGGCCTCTCTCCTCTCTTGGGATAGCTTTGAGCAACGCTTACGTGACCTATTTAACTTTGGGGCAGTTTCTGCTTTGATTACCACACCTTCAAGGAGTACAGAGTCTAGTGGGGGTGGGGGGCTGGTAGAGCGGAGCTTGCAGATAATTAAACAGATTATTACAATGTATGTCACAGAGGTGTCATAACAGAAACACAGGGTGACAATTTTAAAAACAACAGCAAACAATCAAAGGTAGTTATCCAAGTAAGTCATGGAATACTTTCTAGAATGAAAACTGGCATAAAACTTAAAGATAAGCTACTAGTAAATTTCAGTGTTACTATAAGCAAGGGCTTGTACAAGCTGCGCATTCAAATCAGCACTGTCCCAGCTGCCCCAAAGAGAATGGCATTCACCACACCTTTACGCAGCCCTGGCCACATCCTTTGTACGTGGCTGAATGTCACTGTGCAAGGCCCAGAAGAATGCGAATATCACTAAGGTATGAAACCTGGCCTCAAAGAGTTCACACTCTGCATTGCTAATCAAAATGTAATCAGCAGTTTAAACCAGGCAAGATTGCAAAATAGCGCGACCTGTCTTTGGCTGCACTTTCTGCTACACTTCTTCTAGCCACCCAATGCAGAGTAAAGCCACAGCCCCACCCTGGTCTTTAGCTACTCAGACTCAGACTCTGCTAGTCTGTCTGGCTGCCTTTTTGCACCTTTTCCTCCTAATTAATTAAAATGTCCACAATATATAGGTAATTGCCTCAAAGAACAAATCTCTACTCCTCCATTTTAATGTTAACAAATACAGTAAGCAACTTGGTTAAAATGTAGTAAAAGTTATTAAAGTCAATATCATTCTATTGGCATATATAACAGAACATTTGGTGGAAGGAACCTTACAAATGATCCGGGTCAACCACCTTGTGAAATTTGAAACATATGCAAGAGACAGATATATCACAGTTAGAATCCTGCCTGCAGCCACTCACTTCCTGGGTGACTTGGGGAAGTGGCTTTCCCATTGATAGCTTCATTTCTCTGAGCTACAAAATGAAAGTATCAGTTCCTTTTATACAGTTTTGGAAAATTAGCTATGCCTGACCAATGATGAGTGTTCCATAAATATTTGTTATAACTAACTCCTTTATATATAATCATTTATGCCTTAAATATTTGCTGATGGCTAATGTGTGCCATGTATTGTTCTGGGAAGAGTCAACAAGCAAGGAACAGTACAAAATATGTTCCCCAAATTGGTCGTCAAACATCTATTTGAAGACCTTCAGTAATAAAAAATCTACTATTCAAGTAGTTGTGATTGTGAGTAATATTGCCTTTAATCAAGTAAAAAATCAGTTTCTCCCCAATTTCTATCTGTTAACACTATTTCCACAGAACTGGAGCTTCTACTGAATAAACGTATTGGCTTTTCATCCCAAAGGCTTTTAAATATAAGAATTCAGTCGGAGTGAGATTTGGCTTCTTGAAAGGTGTGCAATTCTCTCTGACGCGGGATGGGTCACTTTCTCCAAATCTATCCTATTTGTTTCTTTTCCTCTCTCTTCTTGAAGGAATAGTGTACAGAACTAGTCATAATTTCTCTTTTGAGATAATATGCCTTTTTAAAATAAAGTCTAGGCTCAAAGTAAATTTACCAACAGCCACATGACAATAACAATTCATACTGAGCTTCAGGTCATCTGAAAGTCCACTGGGATAAGCCTCATATTTCTTATTTTATATTTGTGAAGGTTTTTAAATAAAGTTCAGGATGGTTTACATTTTATCATTTTACATTTAATTTATCACAGCAAATATTGACATCAATTTGCATTTAGTTTTTGCCATGCAACATTTTACTATCTCTTTCAGTTTTGTGTAATTTGAAAATTCAAACATGTCCCCTATCTCTCCACGTAAGTCATTGCTGTATAAAATGTAGACCATTTGCTATAAAATGTTCTCAGGCAAACTCATTGTTTCTGTGCTAAAATTCTCCCTCAAGTTTGAAAGCAAGCCATCCATCATCACTGTTTGGACACTATCATCCAGTTATAAATCCATCTGATAATGCTATTTTCTCTAGACCCATATTACCATGGTGAAAATTGGAATTACAATTTCCTATCTTCTTTTCTGGCATTTATCTTAGTCTTTATAATTCTTAAATGCTACTCTAATATTCCTTCTTCAGGTTGTCTCATGGAATAGAATCTAATCATAGAGGGAAAAAAAAACCCTCACTTTTAGAATCCAATCATTCATCCTTTTGGGCTGTTTTCTCCTTCCTCCTCCTTTCCAAACATTATTTGCTTTGACTGAGTGGTCAGTCACAAAAAAAAAAAAAAAAAAAAAAAAAGGCCTTTCTGATTCTGTCAGGTCTTTTCCATTAATATTTATACCTCGGCCGGGCGCGGTGGCTCACGCCTGTAATCCTAGCACTCTGGGAGGCCGAGGTGGGTGGATCGTTTGAGCTCAGGAGTTCGAGACCAGCCTGAGCAAGAGCGAGACCCCATCTCTACTAAAAATAGAAAGAAATTATATGGACAGCTAAAACTATAGAAAAAAATTAGCCGGGCATGGTGGCGCATGCCTGTAGTCCCAGCTACTCGGGAGGCTGAGACAGGAGGATCGCTTGAGCTCAGGAGTTTGAGGTTGCTGTGAGCTAGGCTGACGCCACGGCACTCACTCTAGCCTGGGCAACAGAGTGAGACTCTGTCTCAAAAAAAAAAAAAAAAAATATTTATACCTCCAATTGCAAGTAGTGAGCCTCCTTCCTTCCTTCCTTCTTTCCTTCTTTCCCTCCCTCCCTATCTCTGACAGGGCTTCCCTCTCTTCTCTCTCCCTTCTGTTTTTTCTTCCTCCAGAAACAATTGTTAAATAAATTTTTGTTATTAAGGGTAGTATAAAGTGCAAAGAGCACATGTATTTGGTTAGGCAAATAATTTTCTATTATTTGAGCATTTGCTTAATCTCTCTAAACCTATCTCATGAATTTTATTTGAACATTAATTGAATAGATATGACCGCCTAAGAGCATCTTAACATCTTAATACTTGTTAAGTAAATGTAAGTGTATCATGAGTTTAAATTTACACACTACAACTCAGATGAGTAAATAGGCAATTTATTTATTTTTACCAGAAATTGATCTAATCTCTAATCTAGACTGCCTATTCCCATTCAATACTAGGAAGATGGGAAGCAGTGTTATGAGACCTTCAACGTGGCATTAAAGGTATCTTTCTCTATCCCAATTTTAAAACAGTTCTTTAGGATAACAAAGCTTTGAGTTTTCTTGTTATTTTATTGTTGTTTGGGAAATACATATTACATATTAAAAATCAAATGTCCACAGGGGTTGTACTAATTTTCTTAGGGGGAGGGAGTAAACCCACAACTAGTGGAAGCAGAGCACACCGCATGGAGGAAGGACACGCTTGTAGCCCTGGCTTGGGTGAGGCAAACGCATTATGTGTAACCAAAATGTTTGTAACCCCATAATATCCTGAATTTAAAAAATAAATAAATAAAAAATAAAAATTACAAAATAAATTGAAAAATAAAAATCAAATATCCTACCATGTTCTTTCCCTGCTTCCTCACCTCTTTTCTTATTTGCCTGATGGTCTCAGGTAACTTTCTTATCTTAGTCACCCTCCCTCTGGCCCCATTTACAACACATAGCACATTCTCCTTCATCTCTTCCTCTGGTGTAAACTTTTCTTACATCATATCTTCTATCCTGACATGACTTACGGTAAAATTCTATGATTTGAGTCCCCCAAATAGGGCTTTTGAAATATGAAAGGTAGTATTTGGAGCAGAGTGGCTTTGGGAAAATTAGTAACACATCTCATCTTCCTCAAGTTAAAAAAAAAAAAAAAAGAGTGAAAGTTAGTATATATTTTCTAATAATAACAGTGAAAAGAAACATGAAGTCATTTTGTATAAGTTATATAATCTGAAATTCAAAAATAATATAACAGGGATTGCTGGATCAAGTGGTAGTTCTACTTTTAGTTCTTAGAGGCATCTCCCTATTACTTTACATAGAGGTTGATTTATATTGTAGAAGTAGCTCTCTGTTTCTGGGAAACGGGTCTGGATCTAAGGCAGACAAAAACTTCAGGGACTTGGGGAGAGCCTATGGTGGTGGTGGGGTGGGAAGGTCAGAGAGATATTGAGCCTTTCAGTCAACACAGTATATAAAAATGCCATATTTGGGGATAAAATATTTCTAATTTCCTTCGTTTGAATCATAGAAATACTGATTAGGAGCTTCACAATCAATATGAATATTCTTTATTCTTTTTCTCATGTTTTTTGAATTGGAAAATTAGGTGTCAATAATAATCTATAATTTACTTACCATCAGTAATATTTTTATAAACATGAAAAAATGTTTTGCTTATAATCTCTTCAATGATTTCAGGGGCTCTTAGACATTGACCTTTATTCATGCATGAATTTTTGTTAAATTATTAACACAGATCAAACGCATGTAAAAAGTATGTATTTTTATATATATAGAAAAAATTAGCCGGGCATGGTGGCGCATGCCTGTAGTCCCAGCTACTCGGGAGGCTGAGGCAGGAGGATCGCTTGAGCTCAGGAGTTTGAGGTTGCTGTGAGCTAGGCTGACGCCACGGCACTCACTCTAGCCTGGGCAACAGAGTGAGACTCTGTCTCACAAAAAAAAAAAAAAAAAAAAAAAGTATGTATTTTTAAAGTGGATCTTTGTTTTTCAGTACAAAGTCTAGATCTTTATTAATGTATCAACAATTTCTGAAAGATTATTAGAATAATATCCTTTAATGAGTGTTCTGTGGCATGAAAGCATCAATTTGACTTTCCCATTGCTATTTGGACAATGGTTTCAAATTTATGCTAGTAAATGGGTTTTTAGGATAAGCCAACATTTGTTCAAGCTGAAAAGTTTTTTAAATGTATCAAGATCAATAAAGATTTTTACTTCCGTGTTTACTACCCAATTCAGAGAATGCACAAAACAAAAACTGTAAAATCCTTTAAAGTATTTTCAACATCTTCTATTTATTCTCTTTCCCAATTATACGGCAGCATTATTGTATCCCTGACATCTCACATTATTCTTTTATGCCTAGATTTAGGTTCGTTTTATTTTTCTTTAAGTATGCTACTAAAAAAGTGTATGATCCTTCTAAGATTATGTCCTTTACTTGTTAAAGTATGCCAAAATGATCTTTTTTATACGCTTTCTGCAATAGAAGGAAATCCCATAATATATCATAGAATTTCTTGGATTACCCTCTGAACACTAGGTATTGCCTTAGCAAATACTAAATTGCGTACATAACTTTTTCAATAAGACCTTGCCAATATTCTTCTTATTCTTACTTATTCTCTGTTTAGAAAGCTTCATTAGTTTATCAGATTTCAGTTTTGAGTACTTAGCATTATCTTCACTCTCTTCTTGTTTGCTGAGAATATTTGATAAATGATACCTACTTTTTTGATACAATATTCACCTTCTCATACTTCAGGTGAATATTTTTCATGCTCATCTAATTTGTAATGTAAATCATATATTAACAATGTTATTGTATTAGTTTGGTTTGTAATAAGATAACCAGGATTTATTATATTTTTAACAATTTGAAAGAACTGATCAATGCTTCTAAAATCTGTTCTATCGTTTGATAACTTAAAATTTTTCCATTGGTTAGTATTCAAATTACGTTGTCAGGCATCCAGAACTTCAGAAAATATATTTGGTTAATGGGTTCTTCAAGTATATTTCCCCTCAGTTTTTCTTGAAATTTATCATTTAGGGTTGACATGGGGGTAGAAGCTAAATGCACGTTCTTCTCCATTAATGACATATTAGTGCTACATTATACTGAAGATAATGGCTCTGAAATCTTCTCCTTTGTAAGCATTCCATCTATTTTATCCAAAAATGTATTCAAATGATGCAAAAGATTTTCTTTCATTTACTTCTCTGATGGCTTTCCATTTTGTTCTCTAAAACTTATCTTTTTACCCTGACATGTGGGAAAAATAATATATAATAGCTTAGAAACCATTTTACAATGTGTAAGAATGTAAAAGAATAGGCCATGATAAACTCAAAAATTTACCAGGCAATTTTTGTACTGAAAAAATTTCCACAACAACAAATGAAAAATTTCTCAAAAATAATTGGCCAAAACAATTAGCTGATAATTTATAACTATGATTATGATAACTTATGTCTATGCAAATGTTGATTTGTGATTATTGGCGATAAGTGATTATTAGTTATTACATAGTGATTTATGTGAATAAGTTACTTGTCCATTTTTATTGTGAACTCTGCAATACCATTTTTGTTCTATAAATAAATGACAGATGATATAAAGGACAATATTACTTATCAACTTCCTAGCCCATTTACAATAGAAAATGTTTTTTCTTTTAATTTTAAGAAAATAAAAAATGAGATTCTTACATACAAATGCAGCCTATTTTATTAATAAATTTTGTTAGCTCAATTATCAAACTCATTCCTCCTCCCTAAATCAAAACAGAATGGTATATTAATATATTAATTCTGTAAGAATAAGATATTTTACTTACATCTTTGAGAAAATTCTCATCATATAATAATTTTTAATACCTTTTAATGTCATGTGTGGGAAATTTTAATAGTAAACCTATGAATTTCTCAAACATGGAATCAGTAAGGTAAAAATATAACATTAGTTTAAATTACATGAACTTTCCACTTTTTCATCTTAAAACAGTTAAATATTGACAATTTCATTAGTTTAATATACAATATATTCAAAGACATAAAAGTGTCAATGACCTGAATGGTGTCCCTTGGCACCTGTGTGCCAGCCTCAACTCGAATGGATATATAGGACAGGTTTGGTCTGGAGAGAAGAAAACCTGTATCAATTTTAACAGTCCCTGAATGTCCGCACTGTGACAGATCATGGACTTCAGATTCTTAATTTAGAAATCAAAATCTAGATAATGTCTTTTCCCTGCTCTTTTAATTCCTTCCCTAAAAATCGTGCACTCCCTGAGGAAATGGGTGCCTCTGCCTGAATAAAAGAAAGGCTGAACATAAGCAAGTACAAAACACATTTATATATTTCAAAATATTCTTTGTTATTTCTCTTCTCCTTCTTTAGATTCTGTTTTAGAGTTTTGCCTCCCTGGCTTAATGCTTACAATTCTATGCCACTCTTATATTTACATTTATTTTTTTCAAAGTTTAGTTCATGTCTTTGCATTGATCTGAAATCTGTATTCTTGAAATCTTGAGGGTAGCCTCATTTTTTCCCTCTTTCTTGATGTGGTAACTTTATTCCAAGTTATTTGTTGAATTTATTTTTACTACAAAACCTCTGTGCTGGTGATAATAAATCCACAGTAATTGTTACTCTTGTTATTTTCTCTACTAACTTAAAGTTAAAAGCTTATATGGTTTTTCTATTATACTCCTAATGGGCAGCCTCTCTGCCATCTCAGTTGGCTGTCCGTGTGTTATGGAAGATCTCACCGCTGGGATAGGATCAGTCCCCAGAAGTCCCCTAGCCCTGTTTGACTTCGTCATTTTTTCATTCCCAAATTAATAGCAGACACTCTGTTAAACTTTGCATGGTTTTGCCCTTTGCATTCATAGCTCAATAATCACCAAAGAAGTTGCAAATAACCTCATACAAATTTTTCCACCTGCTTCTGCCCCATTGAATTCCCTTTTCCCTGTGTGCGTCCTTCCTTGCATTCTAGTCACTTCAAACTCCCTAAACTCTGGCTGGTCTGTGATGCTCACTGGGCCATACTTGGGAGATTGTCCCCAGGTAGAGTAAGGCATCATGGGGTTTGTCCCACAAGTTTCTCCTTTTCAGAGATCATGCAGCCTCCTATACAATGCCCAAAAATGATTGATCCATTTAATGTGTCCAGGTTTTTGGTTGTTTATGGCATGAATGGTCTAATCTTAATTACCTCATCATAGCCAGAAGCAGAATTCTAGCCTGTTCGATTTTAGTTTTTTAATTCAAAAGCCATCACTGTTTTGATTAATATTTTATATAGTAAAATTAAGGCTAGGAATCTATGTTTGATTTATGGACTTTTTTGTGTTTCTACATTGATCATATTTTAGGATTAGAAAAATGAAACCATAAATTATATTACAAATTACAAATAATGTCACATTTTAAATGTAAAACTCAATTTCAGGTTCTACCATATGCACTAAGACCAAAGGGCACTATTAACTACTCAGAAAAATCATGTTTCTACCAAAGTAAATTTCAATTTAGCTTTATCATTTTCACAGAAACAATTTCTGCTGCCTTCTCCTAATAGCCTGTCTCTCTCCACCAACAGAACCACTCTCTCCATGATATCACCAGAACCCTCCTCACCAATGTTCCAGGGTCCCCGCATGATCCACACTAGTCCCATCATCTCCATTCTTAAAGCCTTTAATAAGACTTGCATCAACCATAATTGGAGCAGACCATGCACCAGGCAATTCACAACTTTTGCTGAATCTGCCATTGTCACTTAGCTTGCACTGCTTCCTAAAGCACCATTGTAACCACCACTCTTTCTGCTGTTGCCACTAATGCCATCTGAAAGGTGCCACTCCATCCCACTGCAGGCCCAAAGTTGCTTCCTGTCCTTTCTTAGTCCCAATTGACTGCCTTAGTTGCTACCAACACCATTGTTACTGGAAGTGTCTGTTTAAACCAGCACAACTGGAATTTGCATGTCTGTTTACCTCTGGCTGATTGAGTCCCTGGTTCCATTGCCACCTCCCTCCACCCAGTCCTGTCCTGGATGCTACCCAGACATTCCCAACCCTTTACACACCATGGGTACCACAGGGTAGGCTTCTCTTACTGCTGAAGCTTTCCCCTATTACGGATATACAGAAGATACCCTCACCAAAGGACATTATTACAAGTGTTGCTCATAGCGCTTTCCTTCCTGACATTATCTCTGATGACCACTAGGTTTAGGATAAACGATCTCTTCCCGCCACTGAGTTTAACCCCAAAAAACAAAAATCTTATTTACACTTTATCTTCCCTTTAAATAAGGTGCACTTTCTATATCTTTATGATGAGTGTCTGTTTCCTAAGGTAAGGAAAAGACTATTAGATTCACTATAAGAGCTTTATTTTTTCATTATTAGAATCACTGGAGGCATGAGATTCCCAGAAGTTATATTAATTCCCAGTTGCCCATTCATTTTAGATCCTACTATGACACCAGCATTTTCCCCACAAAGTTCCCGGTTTATGAAACCCTAATGGGTCCATGGGTTAGATTTTGAAAAACACAAACCTAATTCAATTTGTCCATCTTACTGTGTAGAAACAGATCACAATGGAATTCAGTAACTTACCCAATTTACAAGGGAATTTTAGTAGCTTAGCTGGACTGTCCTAAGGTAGAGTGTGCAATGTGGCCTCAGGTGTCTTGTTATGGTAACTTTATGAATTTATAACTCATATTAACTAGCATTACTGATATTTTTAAAGGAGTCCACTTTGTTTGAACCAGATTAATATACATCTGATGCTGAGTTAATTTACGACTCACCAATTCTCTCCAGAGTTTCAAAATATATTCTTTAGAATTTTAGAGCTTCACATCAGTATTATTCCTAATGGTCTGTTACATTTTGGAAAGCAACGTCAGAGCAAAATCCTCACACATTATTAATGGGATGTCTAAGCCCTCCTCCCCAGAGATCAGATTGCCTATATAAAAATCTTCTGGAGGAAAAAAAATCATTCTTATACAAAAATGTGCTAGCAACATAAAAAAAATTATGTCATAAGTGAAAGAAAAAAAAAGTATTCTACGCTAGATAATGAATTAAGACAATCCTACCATGTGGCATAAATTCTATTGCCATATTCTTATTTCCTATTCTGCTTTCACATTATGTTCTGAGTAAGAAGCATCAGATTTCATTTTTCAAAATCCTCAGTTGTAATAAAAATGTATTAAAAAGCCCCAATACTTTCAAGCTTGTTAGCACATTTTCAAAGATAACATTAGATGTGCAGCCCCAGTGGGAATTTTAAAACAACACACATATCAAACTGTTGGACTTGAGCGGAAATAATTCTGTGCAATGTTTTGTTTGCCCTGATTTACAGTTAGAACATAACTTTTAGTCATGCATTATTAACTGGAGATAGGACAGGAAAAGGGTTTTATTGTACCCAGATTAATTAATGGCTGTTCTTCAGTAAACATTTGCCTCAGAGTCAGAGTTAGCTGGAAAAATTTCCTCTTCTATCCTGGGGAACTAGCCACTCTGTTCCTGAAAACTCAATTTTTTTAAAAGCCTAAAACCTTGAAGAAAAAAAATGCCTATGACAAAGCTGAAGATACTCAACTATAATGAAGACAAGCATTTAACTCAAAGCAGTAGTCTGCATGCCTGTCTTTGCCCTGATGAGAAAGCCTCTCACTTTTCACGTTCTTCTTGCATTTTAAAGTACAGACAAATGCTGCCTGATTATATTCCCAAATAACTAGTCACACAGACAATCTTGCCTATGATTTCTTCTTCTTCAAAAACATTTACCTGGTACTTCTAGAAACTGGAGTTCCTTCCATAGCGACAGCAGCAGTAAACCTTTTAACCTAATATTGCTGAAGGTTCCAGCATTAAAAAAAAAATAAAGCTTCAAATGGTTGATTTACAAATGGACTATGCATTTTGTCACATTCTTTTTTTTTTTTTTTCTTTCCTTCATCATCTTTCTTTGTTGATAAACACAGAGCTCAGGGTATAAGGATCAAATTTTGGTTTTCAAAGACATATGTCAGGTCACGTCTGCCTCATTCTCATTTAGGATCTGTCTTATTAATACTTTGTATTTTCCTGCAAGCACACTGGGATGTATCTTTGGCTTTCAGTCAATGACAATCTTTTGTGATTACAATAACATGACATTTGTCATTTATTTGGCCAACCTGGCCCATTCAATTCCTCTCGTCTCCTAGCATCGAATTCTGACTCCAAATAATTTGGAGAAATTTGTCTACTTTTCATATTCCCCAGCCTACCAGTATTCCCAGCCACATTTTTTGTCCCTCTGCCCTGGCTCCTGTTGTCCTATCTTGCTTCACCACTCATTCTCTGACTGGTCCTCCCTTCTTCCCTCTGCAATCAAAGGTGATAACATCTAAGTAAAATAAAAGATTGTCCCTCAGTCACACAAAATCCAACACAGATGTTCCTGTTCAGCAGGAGGCTTTTCACATTATCATTCAGCATCCCACCTTCTCCCATCTTCTCCAAGGGCTTAGAGGGTTCTGTGGGGTCTTCTAGCTGGCAGATCGGGGCAGAGAAAGCGTAAGGGATCACGCAAGAGTTTTAAAGAGCTGGGACTGGCAGTAGCTCAAATCACTGAAGCTCACATTCAAGAGGCTAAAACCCAGTCACATGGCCACCTTTAATGCAAAGGAAGGAGAGAGGTTGGAAATGTAGTCTGTCTGCTCAGAAGGAAGAGAAAATGATTTTGATAAGTTCATGGCAGTCTCTTCTGCATTTTCTCATATTCATCTGTAGCCAGTTTCCACTCCTATTTGGGCTTCCCCATATGATATGTTTCACAGCCAAATCTCTGCAGTTCCTACCAGCCCTGGGTTGACATGCATGAATTTTGGCATAACAGATAATAAGGGTTCACACATTTAGTATACATTTATTGAGTATATATTTATTACCTGCTCTGTGGCAGGCACTATTCTAGGTACCGGGTAAAAGTAGTGAATAGAGTGAACAAAAATGCCACGCCTCATGACCTGACATCCCAGCACCTTCTCAGAGCCTTGTGACAAGACAGAATAATAGCCTTCTGCCTGTGTTATAGAATAAAAAAGGCATCCAGAAGATCTTTTCCATTAAAAATATCTCCTTGATTTAGGTAGCATATCATTAATTGAGATTCAGTGACTTCATTTAACCGTCCAACCCTCCTTTAAATATATTAATTCTTTTGGAAGAATAATATATTAAGTAACAAGAGCTTCTATTCATTGAGGCAGAAAAATAGTGTTAAACCGGGCATGGTGCTCACCTCTGTAATCCTAGCACTCTGGGAGGCTGAGGCGGGAGGATTGCTTGAGCTCAGGAGTTCAAGACCAGCCTGAACAAGAGCAAGATCCCATCTCTACTAAAAATAAAAAGAAATTAGTCAGACAACTAAAAATATATAGAAAAAATTAGCCAGGCATGGTGGCACATGCCGTAGTCCCAGCTACTCAGGAGGCTGAGGCAGGAGGATTGCTTGAGCCCAGGAGTTTGAGGTTGCTGTGAGCTAGGCTGATGCCATGGCACTCTAGCCTGGGCAACAGAGCAATACCCTGTCTCAGAAAAAAAAAAAAAAGAAAAGAAATAGTGTTCATAAAAGAAAAATAGTGTTATCTGGAGGATGAAAGAGCCTCTGAGGCACAAGAACACATACATAAATGGAGGACAAAGCAAAGTAAAGAGAGAGTTCCCGCTTTATAGTTTCACTTCAGACGCAGGCATATCATGTTTAGAACTTTTGCATTCATACGTACAAAACTTGTAGGAAATACATTATCAAGAGCTAAGATTTCACCTGAGAATATGAGATGATGAGCTCATTTTCCAACCATTACACTAGTCAAATAAAATATTGACTCTCTCATTTCATGTGATGAAGACCAGTTTTAAATGCCCTGAAAACCCAACTACTCTATGGCTTATCAAACTCACAGTATCTTTTCTCGAAACTTGAAATAAATACTCTGTGCCACTGTGGTTCAAGGAGCTATTTCTCCATCCCCGCCCCCAGCCTTGGAATAGTTAGAGTTGTTAAATCTAGTAAGTGAAGAGCTCATCAATTTAAATGATAGGATTTGATGTGAGAAATTTCTAGGTACTGTTTGTTGTTTCTAGTGTTCCTCTGTAACTAAAAGAGAAAATGGTATGAGTCCCTGTCAACTCCTATCAGAGGCTAGCCTCTCTAAGCTAGGACTTTTACATAAATTGAAAAAGCCTACATAGCTATTTAAAAATGTTTACAGAAATTGAATGTTTCGTACACAGAATCCTAAAATGATCTGTATATAAAATGAGATTGTTTCCCTAACTACTAAATCTCTTGCCTCACCAATAGGAAAATATACTAGGCATTGTTTCTTTGGATTTGTGAGAATTTACATTCATATTTATTTATCATTTATCTCCCATAAATTCTTACAAAAATTGCAGTGACTGATGCTGAAAATTAATCATTTCTATCTGGGTTGGTTAAGCAATGTCTGAACTTTGGTTAGCTATGTACATACATAAATACTAGAAAGTTTAGAGCTGTAAGACATTTGAAACTTATTTTCTCCAAGTCCTTCATTTTACAGATGAGAAAACTGATGTCTAGAAAGGTTATGGAAATCCATTATCAGCACCACAAAGACAACTCAAGTGTACTCTCCTGAAGGTAGGTTAGCAGCGTCAGCCTTGTATACCAAGTATAAAGTTGTTAAAGAACTAGATTGGACTTTAACTTCAGATCTAAATTGGGTGAATAGGTTTTGAATTGGTTCTTGGATAGACATCAAATAAAAATAAAGAAGGGTCAAATTCTGTTTTTTAACAAGTATTTTAAGTTTCCACTGAGGACAGTTAATTGGGTATGTTCGTGTAGGGGCAGTAGTCCAACCGATCCTTGTAATTACCTAGAAAAGCAAATATTTTATTCTATTTTGAAAATGGGTTTGTTCCTGTTAAATTGGTTATCCTGAGGGAGAGTGAACACTAATTCAGGGTTTGTTTATCTATTTAGAGGGATACATTCCCATTCTGCCTGCACTGCAGAAATTTGAGGAAACTCAGGTCTGAGGCATTAATGCTGAAACTTTAAATCTGTTCATTGACTCTTTACAGGATTAACTTTCTAAGTATGCTTAAGTTCTGAGGCATTTGTTTGCAATGGAATTCAGACTCCTTAAGCCTAATCAGTAGCTGTTGGTGCAGTTTATTTATAGTTCAGAAGGTCAAACTGATTCACTTAATTGGAAAATGCTGCTTCCTAGTCTATGTACCTATTGATGTACTGTACATTTGACGCAATTAGTTACCAGGGTAAGATTCTAATATGACCTTTGTTAATAAGGTGCATTCTCCATAATGGGCTGTTTACAGTTTCTAAGAGCCATTTACATGATGTGCTTGGTAATCAGTTATACAGTGCAATTCCCATGGTAGAGAGAAAGATCCACCTTAATTGTAATAGTGCAGAAGGCTCAAATCTAAGAACACTTTAGTAGTCTGTAGTTGATTACTTGCAGAATTCCACATATGCTTTTAAAATGGAAAAGGCATGTTTGTACAACTAGCCTGACATCACACACTTTCCATTGGGAAAGTTGCAGTACCAGATAAAAGCATTACAAGGAAAAGAGTGCAATGGGTAACATTAAGGAAAATTGTTTCTCTGTTTAGACAAATATTGCTTATAGCATAACCATTCCTCATGCACTTTACAACGTCACACACACACACACACACACACACGTGCACACACACTATAATGATACTTTATAAGTCTGTTCTTAGAACTTTTGAAAAGAATACTGCCTTTAAAACCATTTGGCCAACCTGGTTTTAAAGAATACCATTTGCGGATTATCATGATGCCTAAGAGGCACAGAAGACAAAACTGTTTAAAGAGAATAAACAAAATATACTATTTCCGGTGAGTAGCATGATGTTATAGAAAGTCTCTTAGACTTGGAGCCAAGCAGCCTGGAATTGGTCTTGGCTTTACCATTTATTTGCTGTGTGATTTTGGTCAAATTAATTAACCTCTTTGTGGCTCTGTTCATTTATCTATGAAATGAGAATTATAGGCATCTCACAGGTGTGCGAATATTAAATAAAGTGGCATGCAGCCTGCTCTGCTCTAATATGAGAGTTCCTAAGAGAACTCAAAACAAAAAATCAAAATATTAATATAATAGTTTTGTATTTTTTGGTAATAAAACTAGTGATTTTAAGGCCAAGGGACCTTCAGACTAGGGGAAAAAGTTATTTTTCTTGTGAGAATTTAAGTAATAAAATGTTTTATAAGTGCATAGCTGTAAAGCTCAACATCAAATCCAGAAGCCAAACATCCCTAAGATATGAGTCTTTAAGAGTTTCTTTCAATTGCTCAAGAGCAATGGCTCGTCTTTTTTCACCACCACCATGTATTTCTTACACATTCCTATCACTCAGCTGTATTTCCAACAAAACATAAACCTATTAAAATAAAGTAACCCTGCTGCTAAACATGACCATGTTCTTTGTCACTACCCAGTTATTGTCAAAGTGGCTTGTGTGGCATGGTGCAGACGTTCCTACACCTGCACACTTAGAAGAATTGCTTGGTAAGATTCTTAAGAACTCAGATTTCAGACTCCACCCAAGACTTGTAGATACAGTAGTCTGGGATGGGGCCACAGAATCTGCATTTTAATAAGTACCACCCATGGTTTCTCTGATGTAAGAGGTCTACAGAAAACACCTTGAGACTCAGAGAGTGTGACTCATGCTCCCTAAGTAATCTATATCCCTAATTGTGTCATATCTGATTTGCCTTACAAACCCCTTGGGCTTTAAGAGAAATGATTATATTTGAAAATACAAGGAGGCACAGGATGTGAAATACAAGCCACAGGACATTAATTAATTACGTTGTCTGGAGTGTTTTTTGATTCTTTTCTTTCTCCATTGAATAACAGTCTTCCAGGACTAGGCAATAGTCTTCAGCTATCACTGAAGTCAGTACTGGTGATGAGTTATTGTTAGGTTAGCTTCCGGATGGTGGGTGCCTGAGGATTGTGTCAAGGTTGAGAATAGTGCTTAATACACACTTTTGAGCTCTCTCTTGTAGATGTAGATGTCTAAAACAATGGAAGAGGCTTCCAAGGATTTGCATCAGTGGGCAGAGAGAATCATTAGAAAAATATTTGTCACTGTGTTTGTGGAACCATAATTTTCTCCCTGGGCTAGTCAGGACTGATGAAATATAGATGAGAAGAAAATACAGTGAAGATGCCAATACAATCTCTCATATAGATCTTTAAAATTAATTTTAGTATTATCAATAAAAGAATACTAATTCTATTTCATGAGGGAATTTATTTTTTAACTTTTCTGAATTAAGGCATTATAAGTGAATAAGAAAAAATGCTATCATTAGAGGAATGACATGCAGATTCTTTTGGCAAAGTAAATGACTTCTTAGTTTATCTTTTATGAAAGTCCAAATTTCTAGATACACAAACTTCTTAAAATGGAGACTTAATTATGGTTATTTTTCTAAAGAAAGTAATTTGAAAAATATTATCTTTACTGGTCTGAGAGCAAACACAAATCAATAATTTTACATTTTCATGATTTAGATATATTAAGAGCTCAACACCAACACAATAATCAAACTGCCTCGTTTATTCTAACTCAATTTCTGTCCAGACTCTTCCTTTGCTCAATCTGAAACAATAGCACCCAACATATGTACTACATAAGAAGCAAACACAAATCATATTGATGATGCCTATGAATTCTGCTCAATAAATTTTTACTTAGCTTTACATTGAGAATTAATGATGGCATAAGAGTTAGGTAAGGTTTTTAGGATAGTTATTTTAAAACCAGTAAGAGTAAATATCAGTTACTTATACACAACTCATGATGCATGCTTCATAACGGTATGGCAAAAATATGCAATGAAATGGTGAGAGGTCTCAAGAGTTCTGCATGCTATTACCTGCAGACACAGAACTTGCTTCAATGTCTAGGCTCTTTATTTTCAAGGTTTTCACACTCATCTCACAAAGCATTTTCTTTTTAGATGTTGTATCCTTCACTCAATTTGATAGACTAACAGATGCTTTATGTCTCATGTTTCCTCACTCTCCTTGTTAAGTGTATATTGCTTTTTCCTCTATTTTTTTTTATCATGTGTAATATTAAGACATTTCTCTTTGTGGAAAACTAATTCATGAGCCTCATCTGGTAATGTTTGCTTTTTTTTTTTTTTTTCACAGATCTGTTTTCTGGGCAAGATGCCTCTGTATTTTTCTTAAATAGAACATACACTTGTTCTCAGAATGGAACATGTGTACCCCCATAATTTGCTGAAATAAAAAAAATAATAATTTTCAGGATTTGAAAGTAGAGTCGCACTGACACGTAATTGGCCTGTTCCCAACAGGCCTCTTCATGAGTGACAGCACCACTGAGTGCACATATAGCATATCTGGCTCTGTCCTGGTAGCAAAAGCAGAGAATCCATATAACCTATAAACACAGAAACTTGTTATAATCAACTTCCCTTGGCATTTCCTTAACTTCCTTATAAAGAATTTCTGCAGTCAATGAATTAATATATTAGATCCAGTTGCCCAAATTACTAAAGTGGATGAAATGTGTGGTAGTAATGTAGAAAAAAGCAGTTTAAAGTGAGTGCCTGATTCTAGTGACATCCAGGTGACTTAGGAAGTAGAGACCTATGTAATAACATGCTCTCTTGGAACCTCTGTATTCTTATCTTAAACTGAAAATCATACTCAAACTAGCCACATTGAGTGGGACAATTGCCCAAAATAAAATAATTTGAGAAGAAATCAATAAATAGCTCTGTTTTCCTTCAGGTCATCCTTTATATCTGATTATTATATGAGTATAGTAATAGAGAATTTAATGTATTAATAAAATAATAGAAACTGCACTCTTGCCTTATTTATATTTAGGTAGAAAAATAATCTGGATCATTAAGTCAAAGCATGGAAAAGAAAAACCCAAACAAAGGGAAGCTAATAATTTCAACACACGTACTGCAACCAACTTGGGAAAACAGAGCTACAGCGTCAAGTCTGTCTGGTTTTCTGATTCTTAATGTGTTTCCTAACGCTGACTTCTTTTAAGATAACTGAAAACTATTAAGGTTTAAAACATTGTTTTCATCACATTTGTCTGATTTTTCAGTTCCTTTTAATGTTCTATGTGTTGATTCCCATCTCTCAGATTCTTTCTGGCTTTGGAAATGGTGAATCACTTAAGTGCTTAAGAAAAGAAAAGGTGACATTAGATAAAATGTCACTTTTTTGTGCTTGGTCTCTCTGGAACCCCCTTTATTGGCTTTTTGGTACAGGAAAGAGGAAAAATAGTTGTTTCCATAACTGGTCATTTCATGTTGCAGCAGTGTGTAGAATGGGGCCCAGTCTTCTTATATTAATATAATCTAGGCAAAACGTAGCAACATGGTGCTGGTGACAAAGTGAGAGATTCAACCTGGAGCCTGAACGTCTGACCTGGGCAGCATGTTTACCGTAGCTGCTTTTGCAACTATCAGGGGGATTATGCTGAGCTTCGGGTCATACGGCAGTGGGTCCCCTAGGATCAGAGCCCTCACTCAGGACTTCCTACCCAGGTAGATCATTCCTTGGAGTGGCTGGAAACCATTGCCACAACGCGAGTGTCTTTTCCATAAAAAAACTGGAGAAAATCCCAGAAGCAACACTCACTGAACAACCCTAGCCAGATATGTTCCTGTGTCCTTTGCTAAAACCTGTATCCTTTGAGCTTTTTTACAATGAAGTATAAGATTTTATGTTGAGACTCTTATTTTTAGCGATTCACAACCCCAGTGGGACTAATTCTGGGGACATTCCTGCTGCACCCTAGGAGGTACTTCACCAAATGGATTGCCAAAAATAGAGATTTGTGTAACAGATTTGATTGTAAGTTAATGATAAATTTTAGTGAAATCCTGTGGCCTGACTCTCCTTCTGTGTTCTGTTTCCATGTCTACATCTTTCTTTTCTGCCAACAGAAAAGGTAGAAAAAAAGATGTGCCTTATGTATTAGAACAAATCACTAAGAATATACTTATTTTTCTAGACTTAATTACATTAAGTATATTGTGGCTATTAGGGCAGTGATTCTAGTAATATAAATCAATGTGGCTCTGAATTTTATCTAAGTCAGCAAAAGATGAGGATGTATACCATTGGTAAAGAACAACATTCACACATGTCTCATCACTCAGAATCCATGTTTAAAAGTAGACTAACAGACCAGACCAGGACAAAAATGGGAACTATCTTCTGGATATGGTAATATAACAAAAAACTTGGAATTGAAATTGTGCAAGGTTTCACGATAATGCTGACAAATAAGAATTTGCTTATATGTTCAATAATGCTGCAGAAATGCTCTTTAAAATACAATTCTCAAGAAATGTAAAGAGATCCATCTCTTAGGATATCAGAAAAGAAATATCCAACATGTATTTGGAAATAGAGTTTGGGAAGAATGAGCAGAACAAGAAATAGTGGTATTAGGTTTTTAAGATGGTGTCAAAATGTGAGAATAAATATGCTTATGTATTGTGTCTATCTATGTATCTCTAGCTATCTGTTTATCAATATATCATCTCCCAAAATATATTGTTTCAATTTTGGTCAAAGAATTTCTACTGTGTGGCATTCACTGTATGTTTTACTAGGTATATAAGAAAGGCATGAGTATAGCAGTTGATACAGTCATCAAAGAATCATACAAATAAATGTAAAATTTCAACTAAGATTAATTCTATAAAAGTTACTAGGAACTCGTTTAGTCAGAGAGTCAACATATTATCTCTTGACTATCATTACATCATATTTTTCTACATCTCTGGCTGTTCTTAAATAGATGATGATGATAATAGGTAGGCAGGTACATACGTTGATTGATAAAAATTAAAATCTGCTACAAAAAAAGAGAATCTATTAACAATGGGTGGAACTAAAATACCAATATGTTTGAGCTAGACAATCTCTGAGGTACACACACATACATACACACACGCGCGCGCACACACACACACACACACACACACACAGAGATAGATAGGTATCTATCATTCTAATCTATCTATCTATAGTTCCAAATCACAAAAGATTCCAAGGCCGGGGTGGGGGGAAAGTTTAAGAAATAGGAGGCAGCGACTATGTACTTCTCTTGAAAGGAAAGAAACTGGGCGATAGAGTTAAAAAAAAATTAAGGGAATGGAGGAAATTTGATGTATTGTAGAAAAAAAGGCAAGGGAAAGGGAAAGATTGAAGACACAAGAAAAATAAGTTTATTGTTGATAGAATAAAGACATGAGAGATGAAAAGCTGTTAGTAAGGGCAGAGGTGAATTGAGGGTCCATTTTAGAAAGAAAACCATTTTATATTATGCAATAAGGGGAATGACATCAAAAAGGCTAGATTTCTTTGTTACAGCTCTAGTAATATGGAATGCATATTAATAAATAACATTAGGCAAATGTTTACCACAGTAGAATTGTTGCTTAACTTAATGACATTAGAATAAATTATTATTTTGAACTGGGCAAAGCTCTAAACATGTAACAACCAGATTTTAATATATATTTGCTTGTTTAAAAGATGAAGCTGGTCTGTAAAGAGATCTCAGATTGAACTCTCTGAAACAATGATATGAATAGCTGAATTCAAATTATTCTACCCAAAAGCTACCAACTCCCATTTTAACAAAAAATTTTTTAAATAGTTTTCTCAATAATTATTGAAGTTCTCTGATTCCATTATCAATTTTATGGGATTTTTAATTTTTTGATTGGGTTGGCTAGGTAACATTAAATTCTGCTTTTATATTGTTTCTTTCTTTTATGTACACCTGTGTGCACGCATGTATACACACACACACACACACACACACACAAAATCCCTTCCTAATTTCTAAGATTGAATGTTTATTCCATTTATTTTCCTTCTTTATCTTTTAAGGTATGAAACATTTAAATTTATGTGTTTATCTACAGATATACCTTTTATTATAGCAAATTTATTCTGACATATGACATAATTTCTCTTTAAAAGTATTGCCTGTATATATAATTTAGTTTCTTTTATGCAAAGGTAATAATGATAGTTCAGAGGAACTTTTCTTTCTTCTCCAGAGGATTTGAAGACTTTTATTTTTTATTTCATCATTATCTAAGAATTTCCCTGAGTGATGTCTGCTTTTCTTCAAAGTTATGTGTGGTCTCTGCAAATATTCTAAGGAAGCTTAAAATAATTATTTTCTATGGTAATATATAATATATATATAAATATGGTAGTCAGATATACTTTATCAGAAACAAATGGTAACCTCCTATTAGTTATATTTCTTTATGCAGCTTTATTATTTGTATATATTTGTACTTATCTTATTTTTGTTGCATTTTTGCTTCTTATGGCTTTATACTGACTTCTGTCTCATACAGATTCATGACTATTTTATTATCTTTATATAGCCTTACTTTAAAGGTATCTCTTATACAAGTAGAATGCATTTGAATCTTGTTTTTTAACCCAATCTGATAATATCTTCCTTTTAATTCAGCATTAAACATAGTTTTGTTGTCCTGACATACTTTTAGTATTACTTTGCTTATTATATATTTTATTATTATATATAGCTTTGTTGTTTTGTGCTCCACGATTTTTTAAATTTTTCTCTCATTTATCATATGAATCATATTTAATTTTTTAATATTAAATTCCATTTGTATGAAACTATTTGATCTATTAAATACATAGGAAACCTAGATATTTTTAAATTATCTAAATTAAGGGAAAAAAATCACTGCTGATTTCCTCATTACATGAAAATGATTTTAATTAAGTCATTAATTTTTATTACTCTTATTCAACTACAACAGATCTGTGATTAATATTTTTCATGAAGGGTATATATAAAGATATCTTTCTATTACTTTCAGAAATGATTCCCAGTTTGTCTGAGATGAAACCTGCTTTCTTATACAGTTTATATTATCTTTACTTATTATATTAAATATTACAGAAAGATATTTAGAATTAGTGTGATTTCATTTCTGTTGATTCTGACTTGGTGATTATATACTTTGTTCTAGTTTCTTGCTAGGAAACAACATTAATTCCCTATGCTATCATATGTCTTAGTCTCTCTCATCACTGTCTTTCTCTGTCTTTTATTCTTACACATCTAAGAGACTTTTTTATCTTTGTCTTCTAGAGCAGTAATTTGATTCCTTGCATTACCAATCATACCATTTTAATGCCTTTATCAATTCAGTTAGTGAACTTTGATTTTCCCTGAAACTTTTTTTCTACAAGATTCCATCATATCTACATGATAAATTCCATTTGTACATGTTTCATACATAGATGTCACCCCCATCTATTGTGTGCTTATCACTTCCTCTTCTAGTTTTGCATATGCCATAACTTGTAGAATTTTACTTAGATCAAAGAAGTAACTATTCCTCCTAGTAAACAATTTTAGAGCTAAAATTTTAACTTTTATTCTTGAAAATGCTTGATTTCTCTATGTTATACAATTATCTTCTCTATTGTCTCCAGACTTCTTTTTCTTTTCTTTATTTTGTTTTCCTAATCCTTGAGCAGAGAGAAACCTATCCAGACTTTGTTTTTCCTCTCTGATAGTATATACAGTGTGTAGTATAGCCTGATAATTGACTTTGTAGGACAGCAGATTTTACCTCTCAGCTCCAGCTCTGGAGGAGCTCGATTTGTTTCCTACAGATATTCACATAACACAGCTCTGCTGGTCTGACACAAGATACTTCCAACAATCAAATTCTCTAAATACTCAGAGAATCAGATGTGGTTTTTCTTTGGCCAAGTACAACACCTGAAAGACAGTATCTCCCCACTTTAAAATGCTGATGGAGATCCCCCCATCCCTGTCTCACTCTCTCCCACTGTCAAGGATAGTAAATTTCCTAAGATGACCACACATCTCAAAATACAACTGTTATTATCTTCACCACACCTATATATGCTGCCATCCTCAAGTAGATATAAAACAAAAGGAATGAAGGGATTAGGTTGGAGAGTACTAAGAACAGATGGGTTTAGTCAGTTAAAGTCTTTCCCTATTTCTAAGATTCCAATACTATTGAAAGCTTTATCTCTTTTGAGTATTCGTGGATATTTTATATAAACTGAAATAATACACAGGATCATATTATAAAATCAGATTCATAGGAGTTATAGATCTTTTCCAGCATCAACTTTTACTAATAGTTCCAAGAATACAAGTACTCATAGGCAGAGGAAAAGCAGCAAGAGTACTGGAATCTCCATTATAGCTACTCAGGTCCTTTCCTGAGTAGCCTAACACAGAGGAGATTTCTAAATAAGGCATGTGGTCACCCTGCTTACATAGAAGGAAATATTTGGATCATGAAGCACCTCCATTTTACACACAAATTATGACATCCCTTAAGTGGCATTTCCAGAGAGCCATGCTGCACTGATCAATATTTTCCAGGCACATTGACCCTAGGCAATTCTAGACAACTAGGTACATACTGTTAAAAGCATTCCACAAATAAGCGACACTCCTACTAGCAAAAACTATTTGGTTTGTTTGCCAAGTCTAGTATTAGCTGTTAATAAAAAGATCAGACCCAATCTGATCTTGCCTTCCACCCCGGAAGCGTCCTCCCTCCCCATCCCGGCCTGCCAAAATGAGATAATGTATTACAGACCTGTCATTTAACCATTCACTTCCAAGTTATAAGGGACACTTGGGGATAGGAACACTTCTCATACATTACCAGTAGAATGACTTTTTAAAATCATGTTACTGATTAGGTTATAGATTTGCTTGTTTAGCCATCATCTAATGGTAAAATCAAAACTCCAGGATGTAACATCCATGGCAGTCTACAACCAACCTAAATAGCCTCAACTTCTGCATCTCTCACATTATGATTTTGCCACTATGAACTTCCTGTTCTAAACACAACATGTTCTTTCATGTATTTGCACTTGCTTTATCTGTCTTTTCCTGACACACAGTAGGCACTTAGTAAAGGTTGGCTGACTTGAGTGCTGTTGCTTTTCTATAGTAAGGTGGGAATTATATTCACATTTAATAACCAGGAGAAGGAAAACTACACCCTAAAGAGTCATGAGTATGCACTCTTAATAAGCCTGAAATATTATCAAATTTACCTTGTTAGTAACTGGAAGAAAGGTGAATTAAGCTGATCATTTTAATTGAAAATGAAATCACACCAAATCTAATTATATCATGGTACAACACAGACCCTCTACACAATGAAAACATTCATCCTAGTGTTGCAGACTTTGTAAACACTGCTAGCAATTCTGGCAATGCCTCATTTCCCTCAGGTTCTTTCCAAATACAGCAGAATTTATTGATGCATACGGTGAGGTCAAGTAATGAATTTTCAAGGTCATTTTGTAAATAGCAGCAAATAGTTTCTTTTGACTCCTTCTAGATGTCTCTGCATAATGGGTTGCTTCTGCTGAATTCATTAACTTTCTCACCATGCTGTAAACCAACTAATCTTCTGTCTACTCTCATTATAATCTACATTTATATAATTTATATTGTATGCTCCAAACACTCTAATAACTTTGGCTATTAATCCATAAAATAACTTTCTAAAGAAAATAGAGAAATATTTTTCAATCCCCATATTATTCTCAAAGATTCAGAGTTGTGGATAAATTTAATTCAGATATATAAAGTGAATCTAGGACCTAGGTTCTTCATAAAACGTTTGCTACTCCTTTATCTGAATCTAAAATTTTACATAAATATTAATGAAATGTTTTCCTTTGGGCTGTTCTTACTTATGAGAAGTACAAAAAAAAAATTAAGCATGATCACATTGTGTATACAATGTGTATGTTCATTATTTAGAACAATGGCATTGGGAAGGAAAGAGTTGCCTTCTGATTTCCAATCTTTCCAGTTATTCCCAGATATTTTTTTTAGTAGACACTCTTTGTCTCTCACTAAACATATTTCATTCTTCTTTCCCTATTGCTTTCTCTACTTCTTGCTGGTAGTAATACATAAATCAAATGTCTATAAAAAATGTAAAACCATAACATAAGATAGATTTGGGAACATTTCCATAAGAAGCTAAATAGCCAAACATTCTGCATTATATAACAAGATGGACCCTTATAAAAAAATATTAGGAAGTTTAAGTTGGTGCTGTTCCAAGTGGTAAGAACCTGATTCTTAGTGTATCCATCTTTTTAAGGATGTGTGCATAAAATTTATTTTACTTAAGAAACTATATTGTTGGCCCATGAAGTTCTAGATTCATGTAACACCCATGTTGCAATCACTATTATAACTGTGCTTTTAATGAAATATCAAAGGATGGACATTTTGAGTGTACTATGGCAATATAAAATCTTGGAGATTTTCCTAAAGGACTGATTATTTATATAAAGAAAATAAGATTAAATAGTATGATTTCAGGGCTACAAGAGTGTAAAGAGACCCTCTCAACTTTCTCACTCCTCCATATCTAATGTCTCCAACCAGTTGCTTAGTCTCTAAAAATGTTATAATTATATCTTAGTTCCTTTAGGAATCTGATTTCTATTAAAATTAAAATACAATTGGCCTTTGGATTCATCTATAATATGGTGACCAAATTTACCTCAATTTCAGTTTTATACCAACGTATGGGAATAATTTAGTTATCAACATAATTCTACTTACAATCTATTCTCATTGGCAAGAAATCACAATTTTTGCAATTATGGACACTTAGATCTACCTTTTAAATTATCACTCAAATGTAATAGACATATAAGAATTGCAATCCTTTGATTCTATGTCAAACAAAATATAACATCTTTTTCATTCAATCTGTTGGATACCTTGAAACTATCTTCATCATTTGAGGTGGAACAGCTGTTAATTGTGCTAATGGGAGGCAAGAAGTGATGAATAATGGAAGAAGTCATTGGCCTTCCTAAGTGTTAATTCCTAGGGATGTAAATCTTGGCTCATTACAAATATTTCAGACAGATTAAGGCACATTTATGAGCATTTAGTGGTATCAAGTCACAGAATGTAAAGTCTGGGAACCTCTATATTCAAATTATAAAGCAGTAGTGTGAGACAGACTCTAAATCTAATGAAGCTCCTGTTTAGATAGTGCTATATTTTATAGTTGACTGACTTGGCTGTGGGATTCCTTGCCACAGTGTTGGAACCACAGCTAACACTGACAGGACAAAGGACATTATCATTTTGCAAAATAAAATGTTAACTGATGGCTAAAGAGAAACTGGAGTATGGGAGAACTAATATCAAACAAAAGGGAATTTATACATCACTTTTTTAAATAAAATCAGTCTCTAGCTTTGTAGTTTTGCCTTTTGTGCAAATTTTAAATGTTCATCTAGACCATTTAGATTTATTAAGTGAGCAAACAGGCAAAACTAATGATGTTTCTATTCTCTATCAAAGAGAATTTATACTAAGCATACCTAAAGACATTTCTTTCTTGACCCTGGGACATAGTCTACTTCATACAACCTTACAACCTTCTGCATCTTAGAAAGCTAAAAGATGTCAATAGTTCATTGAGAAGCTCCAAGGCAGGCCATTATGATCTTGAAAGGTGTATTCATGTTGAAGTGGAAAACTTCCCTAGGACTCTCTGACCTATACATAAATGCTTTTCAATTGAATTTAAGCAGATCTCAAGCACTGCATTTGTAGGAAATGGCACAAACATCAGAAACATAAATTTTGCCCTCCACAAATCCATACCCCCAAAAGAAAAAAAAAGAAAGTAAATATAGATAAGATATTTAGACAAAGAAAATCTGAGTATCTGTTTTGAATGAATGAAACAGTATACTTTCTGAAGGAAAATATTGTTCCTTTAGTGCATCTACTTAAACATTTACTGGTTTCTTAAAATGTAGGTTCATTTTAATTTACTTTTCCTATGTGTCATAGAAATCCCAGGAAAAATCTGAAATAAGTGTGACAGAAAGCTTTCAATATGGTTTCAAATAAGTCTCACCTGCTATTCATGTACTTTTATAACCGCCTCCTGTTAAATGCAGCCTAGATTTAGTGACCCTCTTCTAATAAATAGAATGCAGCAAGTGTGATCAAATGTTACTTCCAAGAAAGAATTACAAAATGGTGGTGGCTTCCATTGTGCATGCCCTCTCTTGTTTTTATGCTTGTTTGCTCCAATGGAAGCCAGTTGCCATATTATAAGCTCTCTTTTGACGAGGCGCCTATAGTAAGGAACTTTGGAAGCCCTTCAGTCAATAGCCAGGAAAGAACTGGGTTATGGATATCCTGAAAATGTCTTTAGGTTGGATTTGTATCGAACTCAGATCCCTAATGAACAGCACATATATAGTAATAATAATATTAATAATAACAATGCTATAATGGCTCAGATGTGATAATAGAGTGTAATATTGTAATAACAATAATAATGATGCCCCTATACTATGATAATAAGTTATAGAAACTATTGTGCTCTTTCTTTTAATTGAAACAAACAACCCAAAAACTAACTCAAATGTGAAGTTTAGATAGGAGATAGGAGAAATTTCAAAGAAGAATATTAAAGGTTAACACTCACCTAATGTCGTATCAATGCTAGGCCAACAGGAATGTTATGTTTATTTTGATCTTCTAACCAAATCAATAATAACCTTTCCATTTCAATAATTAATCCACTATACTGCTTAATAATAATTGATGCTTTCATTGGAGCACCACCTTTCACATGTTCCATTATTCTCAACTTTGCAATTATTCTGATAGTCGAGCAATTGAAGCCTAATGCTTTCCCAATGAATGATGACATCTGGTCTTTCTCCGAACACCTAATTATTTCTACTTTTATTTCCATTATAATCACCTTTCTCTTCGCTGCAGGCTCACTGGACTTGCAGTGGATTTTCGCTTTGGAGGTAAAGTGGAAGGGTAAAGAGTAAAGACAGACTCACAAAATCTAATAAAAAAAGTTAGACAAAAGTGATGCTGTTTTTAAGTGACCATATAAACGATGAGACTAGCCACTAGCATAAAGATGCTGTGCCAATGAACCGCTACGCCATGCAGGTATGTTTACATGCACGGAAGAAACTAGATCCCAAATTATTAATTTTATTATTTAACTGTAAATTATCCTTATCGGGAGTCTTGGGAGCCTGTTTGTAAGTATGGAACTTCATAAATCAGGTCATCAGTAATCCAGAGACTGCCTGTGTATGTCTTAACAGAGTTTGAAAATACATGAAACAAAAACTGATACAACTAAAGGGAGAAACAGAAAAATCTACAATTAAAACTTTAGACTTTAAGATTCCTTTCTCACTAACAGATAAATCAACCAGACAGCAAATCAGTAAGGATATACATCATATGAAAGCAGAGTTCATCTGTGAATGCAAAACTGTTTCAACATTCAAAAATAAGTCAGTATATATTTCCATATATGTAAAGAAGTCTAAAGAAGACTTAAGAAAATTATATAGTCATCTCAATAGATGGAGGGAAAGTTTGACGAAATGCAAATTCTAAGCAGGATAAAAATACTCAGTAAATCTGAATTAGAAAAGAGCTTGTGATATATTTTTTTTGAGACAGGGTCTTGCTCTGTCACCCCAGGTATAGTGCAGTGGCATCATCATAGCTCATTGCAACCTCAAATTCCTGGGCTCAAGCAATCCTCTACTCCTAAGCCTCCCAAGTAGCTGGGACTACAGGCACACACCACCACACTCAGATAATTTTTCTATTTTTTGTAGAGATGAGGCCTAACTGTTGCTCAGGCTGGTATCAAACTCCTGGCCTCAAGCAATCCTCCTGCCTCAGTCTCTCTGCTAGGATTACAGGCATGAGCCACCATGCCCGGCCAGCACATTTTGTTTTTAAGGTTGCATTGAAATACTCGATTTATATTTTTCCCCACAGAGATGACCCTACCAAGGTAAATTCTTTTCAAAGTGTATCTTTGTATAATTAAACAAGTTAAAATCCTTTATGGAATTATGGAATATGCCATAATCAAATTTTGTGTGATATCTGCCACAAATATTTTGATTTTAGTTTTTTATGGAAAATTGATTTTTATCAATTCTGTTTGATAACATCTAGGTAGGACAATAAATTATTCAATAAAGTCATGCCTATTTCATAATTTTAAAACTCTGCTTTCTATATGTTGGCCCATGCATGCAGAAGCTAAAATGACTTCCCAATATTTATATAAAAGGCAAAAGGAAGAGAGGTACAAACATAGCTGTGTTTACAATCTGAAATGATCTGCTCTATTATGAAATTATACTAACTTACTCTTATTCTCATAGGAATACTAAGACACAGTTCTACATAGACATCAGTCACCGAAGACCTTTCCCAAGGTACTAAAATCTAGGCCAAACTGATCTTTATCCAGTGTCAGAACCCACCTGAGTAAAGGCCAAAAAAAAAAGCCAAAGCCGTCAGTCTCTACATGTTTATGAGTGTAAGTAAGGTCAGGAGAAGAATGGCACTGGCTTAGAGTTCTTTCCCTCATGCAAAATATTGCATGTGAAGATATTTCAATATTTTTACAAATAGAGGATAAGGCCATTGTTAAAAATAGGTGTTTATTTGTTTTAGCAGCACAGAAGCAAGACTCCCTTAACACTTTTATCTGTGAATGTCCTGTAATTGAAAGAGCCCTGGGCATGTATACAAATCTAAATAAATAAACAGAGAAAGAGAAGCAAGAAACAAAATTTTCTGAATAAGAAGGCAATATTTTTGTTACTTCATACAAGTATTTATTAAGCATCTACTATGGGCCTTTATATACATTATCTGAAGCCTTTACTACAAACTGATGAGGCAAAAATCGTTAGGCTCTTATTGTTGGTAAGGAAACTGTGCCTCTGAAAGCTTAAATATCTGGCCAAAAATTCATGTGGTTGTCACACCGAAGATTCAAGTTTGCCAAATGCCAAGGCCAGTATTTGTTCCTGTCAACTACGTACTATGCATATTAACACTACTGCTAATAATAATAATAGAATAATAATATCTAATCTTCACTACCACTTATATATGCCATGCTGAACTTTTAAATGCACATCCCAGTAATTTCTGACAATTTGATCAGCTTCCACCACAGTGACGAACAGATTACCTCAGTTCAAAACTCTTTGAAAGCTCTAATTCCATCTCCAAACATTTTGGTTACACATTCCATCTTTAAATAACTTTTAAGCATACTCCCAATATAGTACATTTGTTTACTTATAAATTAAATACATATTTATGACAAAGCATGCTCAAAAATAACAAAAAATAAAGGATGATTAAAATTAATTTAAATAGAAGTTCTCATATATTCTTGCACACTCTGATGAAATATATTAAGCAAGCACCAAATGCACTCACCACAAATAGGAGACCAATATATGCGATGATGAAATCCAAACTCCTCCCTGCGGGAGAACCTCTCTACACCCTAGCTGTGCTGAACACCTACGCTCAGTGCTCACTTATCTCTTTCTTCCTGGAATGACCTTCTCAGCACTTATCAAAAGTCCATTCAACTTTCAAATTAAGCCCAGGCATCAGCTTCCTGGGAGTCCAGGCTGCCCTAGGAAAAATGACCAGTTCTGTTTTTATGACCTATACATTAGCTATTGGATTTATAGTACTTTATTGTATTTATAGCTATTTATGTGTCTGTCTTTTCCTACTTCATTGAAAGTTTCTGATGCATGAATTGAAACTGAGTTATGGGTGTATCTCTAATATCAAGTACATGCTTGGCAAATAGTAAATAATCACTTAGGAATGCATGAATGAATAAAAGTTGTCTATCCTATATTTCTCCATGAAAAACCTATGATCTTCTGGAATACTATATGTTCTTTAAAAATTATCCAACTGCAAAAAAAAAAAAAAAGGCAACCTAATATTATCTTTACCTCACTTGGCTGGGAATAGATACATATAGCTGATGTGTGCAGAACAGAAATAGAATCACAGCATTAAAAAATTTCTGACCGAGAAGGGACTTGGTCCAAATCACAGCTGAGGTCGACAACAGGTCAAAGGGAAATAAAGGAGTCAGACAGAACCAAGGAGAGAGACGGTGCAGTGCTAAACAGCAGAAGCAATGGAAAAATACTTCGAGATATATACGAGCATGTGTGTGTGAAAATGGCTTTCTTAAACCCCAAACTGAAAGCTTATTGTGTCATCTGTGGAAACCAGACAACTATTCACTACTATCCAATACTATTGGATAGTATACAATTGGATATTATACAATATTTGCATATTCTATTTTCTGGGATTTTCTCCATGTAAATCAGGAGCAGTAAAAAAATACCTTCTGTTGGTCTCCCTCTATTATTCATTCAAGTTTACTCACTGTTATTTTTAACACTGCCTTATCAATGTGCATCTCAATACCACAGTAGCTTCGTGAAAGTTTATGTGGATATGCAAATAAAAGTCGTGTGTTTATAATTGCACTTTTTAAAAGACTGTCTTAAGGAAACATTCAGTTAAGTATTTTTAAAATTGGTGAATTTTTATAATTTGTGAATTTTATAATTCATAAATTTCTAATACTTGTGAGGTTATTTGTCCTAGAAAAAAATAACTCAATGAAAAATTATCTAGGATTACAAATCTAGGTAACTTCTTAGAAATATCTTTTCCTGTATAAACAAAAAGGAAAAATCTATCCAAATAAGAAATATATCTTATTTCTATAAAGATAAGAAAAGGAATTGCATTTCTCATATATGTGCAAATGGACATATTTAGCTTAAAGAAATCCTAGTTATGGGACTTCATGAATAGCAAAAATATTATCTTTCCACTTGCAATGTGGTATTAAACAAGGATTTAAGAAAAATCCATCTATTATTGGCTCTAAACTTTCTCCTGAATTATGTAATTTATGGAGAGTTCTAAGATTTTAATTGGATTCCAATTTGAATCAATATTTTAATACCATATATTAAATACAGGCTTCTTATCACCTAGGTAAAAATAAATAAATAAGCAAATAAGGATTCAAAGCAATTTTTCATTGCAAATTCTCCCACTAGCTCATTTGAACTGAAGCCCATAAAAGTTGGAATTGTTTGCAATGTGGTTTTTTCCCTTCATATCTCTGTGTGCCATTGAGGCAGTGCTATGCTATTAGGTGAATCGGAATCCCATTGAAATCTTTCTTTATCTCTGCCTACTGTATAATCTCTACAACGGAGTCTAAGGCTCACAAGTTTATATAATTTTTGTAATTTTAATTGTTTTAAAGTTTTAATCAGAGCCCTAGTGAATTTCACATACACACACACACACACACACACATACACACACAAAATATAAACCAAACCCCCATGTAAGCACCAGGTAGTAAAATAAGAATCACAAAGACATATTATGTTCAATGCACCATTTGTATTCAAGGGGAAGGAAAGTAGGGCAGAGAAAAGGTTTTAAGAATGATATTGATAAATAGGCTCAATAGTTTCTCATTAGCTTGCAGTACATAAAGGAAATATTTTATTCCTCTAGGTGCAGGTTTCACATAAAGGGTGCAAATTTAGAACAGGTGAAAGATCAACAGCCTTAGAATCAAAACTTTTTTGGTCTAACAAATAAACTTTAATTACTCTGCAGTCTTACAATGTGCATCAGGCAGGCACCAAAGGCATGTCCTCTAGAGCTGGGTTACAGTGTGCTTCTCAGCAAGGGAAGCATGAGGCACCATAGGGAGATCCATATTTTCTCATAGTATGTTTCCTAAGAAAATACCTAAGCCATCACATGAATTCATGTTGCATTTAAGGAATAAAGTAATAATAATAACTTTTATGCATCTGGGACTATTGCAGATATTCACATATATCACCTTACTTATTACTCACCATTGCCTCATCAGGGAGGTACTGTTTTCATCCCTATTACAGAAAGCACAGACTCAGAGGTCTTATAAATTGGCCAAGGCAATACTCTTAGCAACTAGAGGAGCCAGGCTTTGATCTGTAGATGCAAATTTTTTTTTATTTTTTATTTTATTTCAGAATATTACAGGGGCACAAATGTTTAGGTTACATATATTGCCTTTGCCCCGCTCGAGTCAGAGCTACAAGGGTGCCCATCCCCAGATGGTGTGCACTGCATGCATTAGGTATGAATATACCCATTCCCTCCTCCCCCCTCCCATCTGTCTGACACCCAGTGAATGTTACTACCATGTGTGCACATAAGTGTTGATCAATTAGTACCAATTTGATGGTGAGTACATGTGGTACTGGTTTTTCCATTCTTGTGATACTTCACTTAGGAGAATGGGCTCCAGCTCTATCCAGGATAATACAAGAGGTGCTAGATCAGCATTGTTTTGGGGGCTGAGTAGTACTCCATGTTATACATATACCACAATTTATTAATCCACTCATGTATTGATGGGCACTTGGGTTGTTTCCACATCTTTGCTATTGTGAATTGTGCCATTATAGACATTCGAGCACAGATGTGTTTTTTATAGAATGTCTTTTTTTCCTTTTTCTTAAAAAGAGAAGATCAATTTCAGTAACTTACTAAAGTTAATAAATGAAAACATTAAAGATTTAAGCAGGTCTCAGTTGTGTCCTTTCAAAAGATAGAGAAAGCTATTTTCTACATCAGTTCATGATAATACACTCACTCTAACTCCCCCCACAGTCTAAATTATTATATTTCCTTTAAGAGTCAATACTTTAACAGCAAAGTGTTAAAAGACTAAAAGTGAAACCAAGACTAAAAGCCTTGTTTGCACTTTATATCATCTGGTACACTTTTATTTAAAATTCAAAGCCTAATTCTACTATATTTGAAAATATGTGTGTTAAACTTTAAGCTATACCAAGTTTTTCTGGAGAAGTTCCCTATTAAAGTGCTGCTTAAAGTAAGATAATTTATTTTATGCATATCTACCAGTTAGTATCTAAATACAGTTAGCAGTTAATTCACCAAGTACAGACAAGCACACAGACATCATGTTTTGTTCATTTTATATTATCAATGAATCCTAAACTATTAATAGTTAATATAATACAACAATTTCTTTTTGTTTTGTCTACTATAGCAATCAACCAAGTGCATATGTGAAAAAAATTAATTTTCTTTTGTCTTAAGTCTTTTCCTCTCTTAATCTAAGCAACAATTCCTCTTTGGGTCCAAATCCTGGGAAGATGATTTAAGTGGGGCTTAAAGGAAAAATAAAGACAAACTCACTTCAAAGACATCAACAGACTCCAGGGAGCAAAGTAACTTTACTTTTTATATGACTCAAAGTATATCTGTGCACAGAAGCCATTAAATTTAAGAGAGTTTGTGAGGACTTTCCACCTCTCAAACTTTCGTCACATGACGTCTCATGCTTTCATAAAGAAAATAAGCATTGCTAGTTATTCTTTAAATGTGAACACCAACAAGACCCTCCAGAAAGTGAAAGTATTTGGAGGTTTTCTTCCTGTTCTCTCTGAGCTTCTGCATATGCCATTATCGAAAAATCTCTCTCAATTAATGTCAGGGTGACCTTGACATAACAATCAGAATAAATTCATGAGCTTCTAGTTAGGATTAAGTCTGCAAACTATGGCCTTACTAAGATGAGAACAAAGCCATGAGCTATTTCAAATTACCATCCCTTACCAACTTCTTGGTGTACATACCAAAAAAGCTTCCTAGTATAAATACATTGTTATGTTATTCAAATCTTATCCCTGGTTCCCTTGTATGTGCTCTGTTATTTCTTGCCCCTGCTTTCTTTGTTTCTTGACTCTCATTTCTTTGTTCCTTGCCTGGTTTTTGTCATTTCTAATTTATGTTTCTTGCAATATAGTATTTTTTAGGAACAGAAGGAAAATAAATAATAAATGAATAAACAAGAAAAAAAATCACCGAGATAACCAACCACTGAAGGAAAGTAGGGATGTTTCATGCCTTTTCATTCAAGCTCATTGAACATTTATTGAGTGCCTGGAGACCTGAATCTGTGTGATACTTTCACATGTATTAGTATATTTCAATCTTTGGTTTAGAAATAAGCATGTTTTAAAAGATAGTTGTCAGAACATCTCAAAAGAGGACTACTGGCATATATTTTAGCTTGTTTTGGAATGTTCACTGGAACTACTCTTGCATTGAAACTGCTTGGACCCAGCAACTAGAATATAATTCAGAAATATTTAAGCATACTCTCACTCACATTTCAAAGATTAATATATTTAACATATAATCATTTAGAAAAGATTTAGGAAGACTATTTCAAATGCTCCTGTTTCCAAAATCCTGCCAGTGTCAAACTTTTATGACTCCATTGTAAAATGCAATCTAAAAAATACAGTAATAGGCTATTTATTTTTCACCAGAAAGAGAAAATCCAACCCAAGTTTCAAATGTACCATGATCATTGATAATTTAAACCCAAAGCTGATTGAATATAGCCATGTCCATTTTTCAAAGTGTATGCTTATTTTCCAGTGGGGGGGGGAAATAATTTTCTACATTTCTGCTAATTTAAGTGATTGAAGGAGAATGAGGAAAAAACACTATACTATCCCACATTTGGGTCTGCAAAAAAGCAAGACAGAGAGTGGTGGTCTTTTGTTTTATGAGACCTGTTAATGGGTCTTTCGATATGAAAATATCTTCCCAGAGCAAAGTTAAAGGAAGTGAGCTAAGTAAGATGATGGAAACTAAACTGAAAAGGTTTTCAGTAATCTTGCAAAAGGTAAACACAGTAAGTGTAAGGAGAGGTAAAAGAGGGAGCAGTGGGTCAAGCAGCCTCCTAAGAGTCCAGAGCCAGGAAACTGTGGCCAGGAAAAAATTTTCAGAGACAGAGTGGCCAAAGGATTTTTTAGGATAAGACAATTTGTGGAGATGCAGAATAGAATTCCTTCCACTGCCCAAAAATGTCAGTAAAGCCTATTACATATGTGAATGATTTGTCTGGGTGGTTTGTTGGAAATTGAGGAAGAAAGGTTAAGTATTAGCCTGGTAAAGTGTGAGAGGGACAAAAAGGAATAGAAATGATAGTAAGAGTTCAGTAACAAGAAGACTTTAGAACCAGAAGCAACCAGGAGGCTGATTATAAACTTAAGGAGAGTTTGCATAATATTATATATAGGATGGGAGCTCCTGATTTTTACTTAAATCTCAACTAACTGCATGTATTTAGCTGACATTTGGTTTACCAAAAATAAACCCAAAGAATTGTGTTTAAACAAAGGGGACGTAAAGTTTAAAAGAAACTTGGAGAGTTTGAGACTTCTAAAAAACAACCACTTGCTATCTTTTCCTACCGCAAGCTTCTAAGAGAAACTTCAGCTGTTTTTCAAATTGAATCAGAAATGTTTTATTAAGAATATCATTTGAAATATTTTCAGAAGTTCCCCAAGCATTTGGACTTTTCATAAAAGTGAGAAAGGTGAGCTCTGAATAGTGGAGTCTGAATGTCTGATTTCCATGGCAATGGCATGCTTCGGGTTGGGGAGACTGTTTCTTGTCAGGAACTTGGTGCTAACATATTACAGGTAATAAAGCAGATATTACATGCTGCCACAGAAAACTGATATGGGTCCCCATAAAATATGAAGGTGTCCAAGGCATGCTTTTTGCTGTAGTTGCCACTGCTACTTTACTTTATTAGGATTCTTAAGAACCAGGTCAATATTAGAAAATTGGACATCAGCCCAATCATTGCATTTCGTTGACAGCTTAGCTGCGCCAGAACTTGAATCTCAGTTCCTCACATTTAGCAGACAGAATACACTTCTGTTTCCAATAAGCTCTTGACAAAAAGAATCTATGAAGTCTGCCTGTTAACAGAAGTCTGTGCACCATGAGGAGAATGTGAAAGTATTTGACAAACTGCAGACCCTCTGAAAGTGTTCTGCTCACAGGATTTCATTAAGCTCCCTGGACAAAGCAAGAATATCAAAAGGTATGAAAATTCAGGAATCCTGATGAGGAGTTATTCTGGGTGCAAATGTTAATCTTCAGGTAGTATTATGTTTCCAACTTACTGATTTTCCTTAAGGTCTTGAGAAGCTATCAACCAAAATATGTATCATCAATGTGTGCATTTATTAATATCTTAGTGAATAAAGCCATTTTTACATGTCATGTGTTGTATCTAGACTGACCACATTTCAATGCAAGGAACTGTGAGACCAAATTGGAGGCCTCACATAGCTATATACTTTCAGAAGCACTGTTACTCTTTACAACTGAAGATAAACTCATTATGTGCTAACAAAGTTCTGATAGAATGCCCATTTGCTATTGTACCACAAAAATAATATTTTATTTGATGTGCTTTCTTATTTTGTTTAAGCTTTTAACTCCAAGACTTCTATATTTACAAAGATTCTGATGTCTCTAGATATTACCTCTTTAGATGTAGGAAGTAACAGAAATGCCATCTGGATTGTGCTACATCTGCCTTCTCACCATCAAACTCATTTATCTGAGCAGGTTCCACCCAGGGGATGAAAGAAAATATGGGTTCCGTTTTGAATGACAATGATCAAAAGCATCCACTCATTCATTTTCTTTCTTTTTGAAGAATGCAACAGGATTAATTCATACTTTAAAATACCATTTTAAAAATCATTTCTTCCTTGGTATTCTATCAAAAGTTAATGTTCCCTAAAGAGAGAACATTCAAGATGATGTTGCTTTCCAATGGACTTCTTAAAATGTATGTTCATAAATCTGAGATTTTAGAAGACTGAGTTGGTTCAGTACAGTAACATGCTGTACAGGTTTATAGCCTAGGAGCAGTAAGCTATACCATTCAGCCTAGATGGGTGGTAGGTTATACCATCTACGTTTGTGTAAGTACACCCTATGATGTTCACACGACAAAATCACCTAATGATGCATTTCCTAGAACATATCCCTGTCATTAAGTGATGTATGACACACACACACATATATATATATATATAGAGAGAGAGAGAGATGTTATGCTAGATATATACCTAGAGATTAGTTATGTGTGTGTGTGTTTGTGTGTGTGTGTGTATCTCCTTTGGTTCTGTTTCTTTAGAGAACCCTGACTAGCTAAAACTGCCAACAGATGACCATAGTGGCAACAAAGTTTGTACTACCTCAGTGATAGAGCAGAGGTATTTGTTTGTTTTGTTTTTAATGATTCAGATGTGACCATATAAGAAGAAGCTGCTGTTAGGGTCACTTTGTCAAAGAGACTCCGTCAAAGAGACCCTTATCAACAGAAAGACACCGGAGGTATACAGCTGGATGCAGAAGCTGACGGTTGTTATGTGGCTCCCAATACAGCAGAGGCATTGCCTGATACGAGGGAGGCTTACAATTACTAAAATATCAAAGAAAACCATCAAAGTGTCACAAGAGGAAAAGATCTGATGTTGAACTTGAGCACACAAATGCCAAATCAAAATATTATTTCTTAAATGAGATTGTCTTTGCCCTTTTCTCTTCTTCTCCTGTTCCAGTCCTACAATGGTGACAAGTAAGAGAGAGGAACAGAGAGAACTTACAGAAGTGACTATGCTCACTCCTTTAATTCACTGCAGGCTTTCCCCACTAAAGCCAGCCTATTCAAATTATATTTTGAGCATTTTTATTTGTACATTGGCTTTGACATGTTCATCACTTAAGGTGAAACTGTTATGCTGGCAGTAACTAGGAGCTGTCTGCTGCCTATAAGTGACTGGAAAATCTATGAGGGCTGTCGAGCCTAGAGTAAGAAGCCTAGTAGGTTTGCAGTGTTAGTTATGGAGAAAAGAAATCTCGCTTTATTATTTCACTCAATTAATTGCCCACTTACTCGAAGTATATGTTAATAGTAATTTATCAAATTGGTATTTGGACAGGAAAATATGTAAATAAATCCCATTGTATGGGAAGTATCCTTGTTATTTCTCCAATACTTCAGTTTAACAAATATTTAAAGTGTGTCTACAATATGCCAAATATTATGTTAGATTTTGAGCATAAAAAAATGAATAAGGCAAGTTCCCTTAAAGAGTTAATAGCTCAGTGTGGAAGAGAACCATATGAAATGTGAGTCCACTGAATGCACTAGTTTCTCTGGCAGAGGTAGACAGAGGAACTTATAGGATGATGTGGAAGGAGCCACCACTATTATCAAACATCATTGTGAGGTGACTTGGACAGAGCATCTGATGCATGTGAGGCACTTTTGTCATTGTTCTAGGCCCTGGTAGTTAATCAAGCACATTAGAAAGTATGTATTCCTAATAATTTATTTAAAAAAAAAATTTTTTTCAGCTTCATGCTAAAATTATACATTCATATAACTCTATCTACATTGCCCCCCAAAGTATCATGCTTTGTGAGGTGTGATTTCCAAATGTACCAAAAACAATTTAAAGATATTCATCAATCTAAAACCAACCAGTAAATAATAGTGAGTCATAAAAATCAACCCAAGTGCCCATCAATTCATGAGTGGATTAATAAAATGTAGTATATGTATACCATGAAGTATTACTCAGCCATAGAAAGATGAATTAATTCCTTTTGCAACAATCTGGATGGAACTGGAAACCATTCTTCTAAGTGAAGTGCCTCAATAATGGAAAAACAAACACCACACGTACTCACTATTATATTGGAATTGACCAATGGGCACACATGTGCACAGAGGGAAGCAAAACTCAGTGGGAATCAACCAGGGGGGAGAGGGGAGGAGGGGAGGGGCAAAACCTACCTAAGGGGTATTATGAACACTATTTGGGTGATGAGCACACCTTTAGCTAGGACTTAAGCATTACAAAAGTGATCCATGTAACCTAAAACATTTGTACCCCTTTAATATTTTGAAAAAAAAAAAACACCTCTAAATTTAAAGTGAAAAAAACTAATTATCTGAATTATGGCTAAAAGTTATGACTATTCAATATAGGGCACATATAGACTTAGTTAAAATAAATCCAAAGTAAAATAAAAACATTTTTCTTTCCTCTTTTGCCCTTTTTGGTTAGAGTGAAGATTATAAAAATCAACTACATCTTTTCCCAGGTAAATTAAAACAAACAAACTCAACCTCTCAGGTATGCATGTTTTAAGAGCTTACCATAGCCACTGTTCTAACTGGGATCTGACTATTTTTAAGGAGAGTAGATGATGGGACCATTCAAGTTACATATATAACAACATGAAAAAAAAATCTCAAAATCATTATGCTGAATAAAATAAGCTAGACCAAAAAAGACGACATACCATTTATATAAAATTCTAGAATATGCAATCTAATTTATAGATTCAAAAAGAAGTTCAGTGATTTCTTGGGGATGGAGGTGGGGGGAAGGATGGATTGCAAAAGGACATAAGAAAACTTTTGGTTGTAATGAAAATATGCATTATAATGTGGTGATGATTTATTGAATATGTATCCCATATACATGCACATATGTATATATGTGTATATATATTATTATTTAGATTAATTTGTATGCTTTAAATATACACAGTAGTTATAGTCTATAAAGTCACCCCAAACACTAAGTTAGAAAATACTCAGCTATGGCTCCTGCAAAATACAAGGTTAGGTTCCTGTGAGCTTTTGGTCACAATATTTTCTTCAATGGAAATGTCATTTGCATCATACAGGATCATTTGCCAAGGACCGTGCAACATAAGCCAGTCTTGCCAGCGCTGAAAATCTCTTCCACATAACCTATCACCATTTGAAACATGTAAGCCGGCCAGCACTGGCCAAAGAGTTTAACATTTTCTTAACCTTGGGTAAGTAACATAGCCATAAATTTCTTGGGATTTCAGCCTCACAACAATGCTATCCACTATGCTTTTTATGGAAAAAAAAAAAATTCAGTTGTCCTCTCATTAATTCACAAATATAACCAGTTTTCCACATTTCCCATAGCCTCATCTATAAATATTACTTTAACACTTTACAAATGGCCTCACATACCAATTGGCAAATTTTCTCTTTCTTTTCTGGATGTGCCATATTGTTCATTCATTCGCGCTGAGCTCTCAGCACTAGAACTCATGCCTGGAGGAAGCTCATCAAAGCTACACATTTTCTCCATAAGGCACATCACAGCCTTATACTTGGGAACATCAGACAGCATTTCAGCACTAGGCTTGAGAGACCAATTTTAAACAGCAAAATTACCAACTAAAAGCACAAAATTGTGGACAATTTGGCACTGAATGGATGGCCAAAAGGACGCTTGTTTACAGTATGAAAGCTGATACAAGAAAAAGTAAATTTTTCAAATTTTTCTCCACTCTGCGCATGTCTTCGAATGACTACAAAAGTGCCATGGTTGTAGCAAGCAGACGAATTCACAAATACGGGACTCACAAATAAAAAGGATCAACAGTATGTGGTTTGCTGTACTTCAATTATACTTCAGTAAAATGGTGTAGGAAATTGTTGGTCCCATGTTCAAATGAATGAAGGAAGGAACTTAAGTAACTGTAAAACAAAGCATTCCATTATGAAGGTGCTCAACAGTTCCTTGGAGACCCCTGGGAAATGGGTAGTAATCTCCAGCCATTCCTTCTGTGCCACCAGCCAAACAAGTACCACATCAGACAAGCACAGGCTGCCAGCTTGGTGGCCTTGAAATTTTACTGTGAAATCCACATTTCAGGAAGAAAGTATGTGGAAAAAACGGAGCTAATACTCCAACGTATAGAGTCTATCCTTCAACAGAGTTTATAAATGCAAATAGGAAAGCAGAACAATTTCTTAGTAAATACTTTGCTCTTAGGCTTTGTACACGTCTACTCATTCCTAAGTTTCTAATAGCCACTATGACCTGAAAGGAGGCTGTACATTTTTCTGGTACAAAATTAGCACGCTGAGGATGTCACCACAATGTTGCGCAGACAATTTAGAGAACACAACTCACCCAGTTCAAAAGCCTATCTCTTTGCACGCCTTGTTAGTTCACATGCCACCAAATAACTTTAAAAATATGTATTTCTTTAACATTCTAAATTCTAGGGCCTTCCCTACAAACAGCAAATATCGCCAATTATTTTCTAAATGTGTCACTGGCCTTCCACTGTTGATAAGCTACTCATTTTAACATGCTTTCTCACATTTTCTTTTAAATTATTCTTCAGCATTCTTACTTGTAGATCAGCTTTGTCTAAATGCAAACTCCTTTATCTGTGTTTAAAACATTTCAACTTTAACTCCTAATAACTTGCAGTTCAGAAAAAAAATACTGTATGCCTCACAAATAGCAAGATATTTAGTAAACTATTTTTTTAAAAAACTCGAATGTTTTGGCCTCTGTGCCACTGACATTTTTGACTATTTCTTCTCTGCTTCTGTCTCTTTGAATGTATATATTTCTGTCTATCATTCTCCATTCCCATCTTTTTCTTTTCTGATGACTGTCATTCTGTGTCATTGTTCATCTTTGTAAGTCTATTTCTTAATCTGTCTTTCAGTTTTTGTCATTTCCTACAGCTGATTTTTTTCCTCTTATTTTCTCCATATCATTCTGCAATGATGGAGAAAAGCACAGTGTAAAGGTTAAGAGTTTGGTCTCCGGAGCCAAACTTTTCAGATTTGACTACTGGCTTTGCTACTTTTTAACTATGATTTGAGTAACTTACCCAAACTCTCTGAGCTTCAGTTTTCTCAACTGTAAAATGGGAATAAGAATATATCTTTCTCATCCCTGTCGAAAAGAATTTTTCCCTAAAAAGAAATCCTTTTACTTTAGCCATCTGCCTTAAAAAGTTCTGATGATCTATTACCCTTGGAAACAAAATAATTGTATAGTACTAGTTGACTAATACTCTGAGACCTTCTCACTAATTTCCTCAAAGTGCCAGTATAAGCTTGTCTTTTGGTCTGAATGCTGAGTCATACAAAAGTAAGATAATTTTCATTTTTTATATAACTTGCTTTTTTTCCCTTTGCATGGTATTTCTGTTAGAGTCCTGAATTCAATGATCATCTTTCAAAAGAACTCACTACCTCAGCTCCTTCTATGGGTCAGGCACCATCTTACATGCTAGTGATCCATAGAAGCGTAAACATTTTCTTACCTTGATAATCCAAACTTAGTTTGGAAGATGCACACACCAACAAGTCGTTAAAATAGGGTACAATAACCATTAATGACGTTAGATGTAAGTACTATAGGAACATCAAAGAGCCTGCACTTACTAGGTCAGACACGCTTCTGAAATAAATGTCATTTTTTTTCTTTACACTATTCACTGTAACTATTTCTATCCATATATAGTTGGGATCTCCTTGCTATATATATTTATTCTCATGGCTCAAGTTGTTCAGAATCACATTGCTTCATTCTTTTTTTCTTCATTTCATTCACTGAGTTGATTTTGTACCATATCAACTTAGCCAAACTGAAATTGTATTTCTCAGAATTTCCTTCACTATATGGGTCTGAGTTAGGGTTGGCCACAAGAGAAATTTGCAGGAGACTTGGAAGGTAGAAAGAAAGCAACAGCTAATATCCTCTGAAATTCAGTTCAGGGCGCTAGAGGCCACTGGGGCTCCCACACCTTGTTGCTGATCTGCTAGCTCACCTTGTGAGCTTGGGGGAACAGCTAGGCCTATGGCTCCTGACCATGCTGAATTTTACCTGAGCCTTCTGCTCCCAGGAAAAAAGAGACCATTAAGAACTATTCTGTACCCACATACCTTTTTGTGTTCCAGAAAACAGCTTATAAAAAGAACCACCCTTCCCCATATGACCTAGATAAGACTTACCAAGATAACTCTTTTATCTACTTGTGTTATTAAGGACTGACACAGACCCTTCAAATTCCCATTCTCTGTTTCATAAATGATAAGCTCAACTGCTTGTCCCTACTGCTTTTCAATAGGAACAATATGCTTGTTAGCAAACTTTGGTTAGGTTTCTGTCTTTCCCCAGGTCCCTAAACTTTGGCCAGTATATAAATGCATCTTAATAGTCCCGTCTGAGAAAAGGCTCTGGCTGCACGGTAAAACATTCTCTGACCTCTCTGCCATACCTTCTTCTCCACTTCCCCACAACCCTCTCTTTCTTGCTTTGCTTACTCCTCTCTATAAAAGAAAAATTCTTTGTGCCTAATCTTGAGATGCTTGGAGATCTTATGGTCACAGCATTCTCTCTATTGCAATAGTCCCTCCTCTTCTTCCTTGCAATAATTTTTTTGCCAGAGTAAAAATTGCACCACACAAAGTTAAACAGGCAGGGAAGACTACTACAATAGGGGAGAAACACTGAACTAAATTCTACTGAAACAAAAGGTAGGAGAGTTTTTAAGGCTTGGGATGAGTGAGAGGACAAGTACCAGAAAATGTGAGGGGGAGGCTGATCAATGGAATGTGTCCAGCACATTGAGTTCATCCTGAGCTTGCAAATATTTTTCTGTGATTAGTCCATCTGCGTTTGCTAATTAGTGCCCTACCCTCCCACAGAGACTGGGAGATGGGGGTGCTACCTCCTTCCATGTTTACGTTTCAAAGGGAAGGTTTTCAGGTTTTTGAGAAAGACATTTCTTCAGTGGTAAAACTAGCAAGACGCTAGAAGAAAATTTACATACACTTCAAAGAAGCAGATGAAGAATTTGTAATTCTAAGTTTTCTAAAGTAAAGATAGGTCAGGGGTCCATAGCCAGGAAGAAACCTGTTAAATGTTTAGTCAAGCTGAGGAGAAAGTTAAGGCCCTCTTAGTCACCTTCAAATAAATCCTCTCCTTACTAAATCCATATTTGTTTTTTATTTGACCCTCTCTCCATTCCTGCCAGACCTACTCTTTTAGCTTCTCTGAGTTCTGGGCCAGCCATGTGATTAGCTCTGCAGTGAGGGGTTCCGGGTTCCCCTCAGTGTCATCCAAAGTTGGAAGCAATGAGCATCAGACATGGGCTCTAGCGTGTCCTCATTCATCCCAGACTGCCCTCTTTCTTCCCACTTCACACTCAGTCCTGCTCACCTACAAGTCGTCTCAGGTCATCCCCAGGAACAGAGACAACAGCCTTCTAGGGACTTTACCAGTTCCCACCATGGTAGAAATATTAATGATACAATAAATTCTTTATTCTCAATCACTCATAGTGGTTCTGACTCCATGACTGAACCCTGATATATTACCTTGGCAAGTAAAAATTCATCCAGGTACAACTTCTAATTTCTGCCTTAAATTGCAAGTTTTGAAAATTAATGTATCATTAATATTTCTGACATGATGACAGCAGTAACTTTTTTTGCACCATAAATATTGAAAGCAAAAACTAAATAAACTTCCTGAATTAGATAATCTAATATTTTTCTACTTTCAACTGTTTCTGCAATTGACTTTTATATACCCTTTTGCCAAATTATTAAATGCTCCATTAAGAAAAAGAAAAACTTTTATAAATATTTTTCCTCTTTAGTAAATGATTTTTTCCCCTCCTCCTGAAAGGAAATCCTCCACTTCAGTCATCTGCCACAAAATGTTCTGATAAGTTGGTCATAAAATAATGGTGCCAGTTGACTATATGCCTCTTAGACATTCTCACTGATGTACCTACATCATCAATAGAAGCTTGCCTTTTGTTTAAATGCTGATTTCTAACCACCTCACGCCCACTCAAAACTTCATTATAATATTAGTCTCTTTCCACTCCTTAGAATTTATATTCAATCAAATCTCAGGTAATGTTGGTTTTTTGCTTTCCCTCTCTAGTTTGCATCCAATCACTACATTTTTTATTTTTTTTTTATTTTTTTTTTTTATTTTTTATTTTTTATTTTTTTTTTTATTTTTTGTTTGTTTTTCAGCTCATTAAGGGGGTACAAAAGATCAGGCTATATACATTGCCCATGCCTCCCCATCCCCCCGAGTCTGAGCTTTAGTTATGTCCATTTCCTAGACAGTGCACATCACTCTCATCATATAGGTGTGCACTCCTCCCCTCCCCCCACCCCATCCCCCCGCAAGGATGACACGCCAATCACTACATTATAGTCTATTCACTGATAGCCATGACTGACCTCCTTGCTTTGGGTCTTTCCTGCAAAGCCAATTCTGTATACCAAGAAGGGAAAAGTCAATCTAAATAGCTACTGTACCCTATTATTCCCTTACTCAGAAAGCATCAAAGATTCTTTGCTACAGAGATCAAGTCCAAGCCCCTAAGCATGGAATTCAAAGCCTTTCATTCTTTATGCTAATCTCCCACAAGATTCTATGTGAATTCTTTATACATTCAGGTCCAGTGTTAAAAAGTAACAGAAGAGGGCAATTCTTTATTTGCATGGCCATTAATGGCTCAGATGATTCACGATTAAAGGTTTGCATTACTCTACCAAGTAACGAACCCCAAACAACTAAAGGCAAAGGAACATGAAATGGGTGGTAGAATAATGGAAAGATATGGATATCAACAAAGACCTCCTGAGGATTGGGTAGCTATGCTTATTTTTCTGTGCTTTGCTATGCATATATTTGCATATATTAATTTTTTATTCTTTATACTTTGCCTATTATTATACAGAAGTTGTACTTGTGGAACTTAGACATAATTTATCCACTAATATATAGGATATTTATGGCAAACTTTGACAGAATATGACCAAATGAGGGCGAAATGAAGGTCACCCAGTGAGGAATAAGAGGTGGGTTTTTTGTCTACTCTTTGTACATTTTTGTATCAATGATAGTTTCCACACATTAGGTTGAAGCATGATGTTATTACCATTGTTGTTTGCAAATTAGTGGTGGAATGTTATGTACAGATATTTGGTATCCAAAGTTTTAATAGCCTCATTGTCTATTGGCAACTTATTTTTCCTTTCCTGTGTTTCTCCCTTAACAGAAGGGCTAGATAAGCCAGCACACACTAGGTGAGATTCTGTCAACAAAAAACACTGTGGAAGATTTCAAATGAGGAGGGGCAGTAGAAGCTCTAATATTGTTCTTCCAACAGTGGCAGGCAGATGTTATGTGTTTCAGCAGCTGTGGGATTTTGTAATATGTTTTAGAGCAAGTCATTTACCTGAGCACTGGAATTAGTTGTGATCATAAGCACTGATTTTAGATGAACAAAGGGATTCTCTGATCTTTCTTCCTGTTCCCTGACAATGTTTGTACATAATTCGCTAACTTAAATCCCTTCTGTCCTAAAATACATTAAATTATTTCTATTTTCCTGAACTAATCATGACTGACACGTGCTATGAAGGAAATAGAGTTCTGTGATATAGAATGATGGGAGGCTGGTGGCTTCCTTGAAAATAAGACAATTTCTTGTGGGGAATAAGAGGGGAGGGAGAGAAGGACATTTCGGTTGAGATATAAAGGATGAGAAGAAGCCAGCTGTACTAGTTTTTTTAGGGGCACCATAGTTTTTTTTAGGGCTACCAAAAACTTGTTGGCTTAAAACAACAGGAAATTTATTCCTAGTTCTGGAGGCCAGAAGTCTGAAATCAAGGTGTCAGTAGGGTCATGTTCTCCCTGACTGCTCTAGAGAGAATCCTTCCTTGTTTATTCTAGATTCCAATGTTTGCTGGTAACTCTTGGCATTCCTTGGTTTATAAATGCATCATGCCCGTCACATGGCCATCTTCTCCCTGTGTGTTTTCACATAGACACATAGTGTATATCTGTTTCTGTGTCCAAATTTCCCCTTTTTATAAGGATACCAGTTCATGCTGGATTAAGGCCTCTCCTAATGACCTCATTTTAACTTGATTAACTTTTGGTAAACACTCTATTTCCAAATAAGGTCACATTCTGAGGTACTGAGGGTTAGGACTTCAACATGTCTTTTTAGGGGGAACTATTCAACTGGTAACATCAGCCAAGTAAAGATGAAGAGGAGAGAATGCCATGCAGAAGGAACAGCAAGTATAGAGCACCTGATTTGGGAATAAAAGCATTATTCAAAGATCAGCAGGCATATTGTTTCTGTGACTAAAGAATAGAAGTTGAGAAGAGGAGTGTAGTGTGAGATTGTTCAGGGGAGAGTCGTAGTAATATGTTGGCAATGGGAAGACACCCAAGTGTTTCAAGAAGGCTAGTGACATAATCTGATTTCTGTTTTTAAAAGATCAGTCGAGGTGCTAGGTGTAGAAAGATCAGCAGGGTTGTGTTTCTGTAGGCTCTGGGTAAGAATCAACTTCCAAGAGCATTCAAGTTTTGGCAGAATTCAGTTTCTTAAGATTTTAGGACTGAAGTCTCTGTTTCTTTGACATATGGCCCTCTCCATCTTCAAGTAAGAAACAGTGCATCAAATCCTTTTCAAGCTTCAGATATCTCTGACTTCCTCCTCTGTGCTAGCTGTGGAAAACTTTCTGTTTTTAAACAGTTTGATTGATTAAATTAGGTTCACCGCGATAATCTCTATACATGTCAAGCTCAACTGATTAATAACCTCCATTACATCAGCAAAGTGCATGGTGCTCTCCTACTCGGGCTTGTCAGAGGTTTATAGAGCTTCTGTGTATATTCCACAGACACCTTAGGTGGCATGGACTTTATTAATGCTCAGCGGAGGAAACTTGTCTTCTTCAGGGCTCCACTCAAAACCAGCAGCCTTATGGGTCACATGGAAAACATATCAAAACAGTGGTTTTTAAGTCACTCAACTTTGTTCATCCAATCTAAATTTCTTTTTTCAATTATATGGATCAAGTAGTCTTTATAGATTCCCATCTATTTCAGTGCTAGAGGAACACCATAATTAATTAGTCAGACGATTCTGTCAGATCAGTGTGACAGAATGAGTCAGGACACTCAGTTTCTCCAACCTCACTACCCATTTGGTGACCACGCTCATTTTTTACACAATTGAGTACCTCCACTCCAGGATCCCATCAATGTCCTGGTAGCACATTTCCATGGTGTCATAAAACACCACTGGAAATCTCCAGCTTGCTGAAACTATTACTACAGGGATTCTAACGATGCTGGTGTTTCCTCACAAATGTATTTATCAATGTTGCTGTACAGGAAGTATCTTTTGATTTCTTGCGGGATAAAATGTGGGGGTAAGTACTTGAGTTTCATATGATAAATTAAATCCATCATTCCCATATTATTATATTCTTGGATTCCTTTTTTTTTGTTTTGCCAAAGAAATTTTGGAGTCTCAGCTTCATTTAATTTAGGTCATCATTCTTCCTAGTCTCAGTGAACCAACCAAGAAAGCAATATAACTCATTTCTAGTTCTTTCACCTAAAACCTTGAATCAAAATCTATAAAAAGTCAACCCCCATAAGTAAGTCCATCTCAGTCCAACATTTGCTTTTTCCTCCTTTGTCAAATGCTTTTACAATCCATCCCTCCCCTACACTCTCATTCTGAAAGTCGTGGTGATGTGATTTAGGCTGTCTGAAACAATTATGTTAGGTAGGGAAAAAACATTCCTAAGCTGATAATTAGTACACAGTTGATTCATTTTCTTTAATAAAAAGTCTTATTAAATCTTGGTTACTTATGGCCTTTTACAACTGACTCTGAGTATTTAGTTTCAAGAAATAGTCAGTTTTTTCAATCCTGTAAGGCATTTGAGCTCTAGACTTTTTCTCTTACCTTTGATCTGTGCTTGAACACCAGTCAATTCTTGCTTGAGCTAATCTCTTTCTTGTAACACCCAGCTAAATGTCACCAATAGTAGCCAGCACACACTGTCACTCTCGTTTAAACTTTCTTCTAAAAGGATTCTGCCTTCCACGTTATCACAAGTGACTAGTTTACCAGATGACTTGCCGTAGTGTAACAGGGCTCTACTGTCCCATGGCTGCTGTATCTTTTTTCTTGCTGCATGCCACCCATTTGCTAAACCAACTCCACCTATTTTAGTTCTGTTGTTATGGTAGCATCCAAATTATGGTGTGAATTAGTCAGGGTCTAGTCAGGAGAACAAACCACTCTAGATATTGCAAGCAGGAAGAAATTTAATAGAGATGGGGCAGTTTAAAATAAAATGACCATAACTTTTTGACACTCCTTCCACTGAGAGGTAGCATCAACGTCCCCTTCCCTTTGACCTTCATAGGCCTACATCTCCTTCAACAATAGAGTATAATTGATCCAAGTGACTCTGTATGACTTCCAAATCTGTATCATAAAAACCCATAAAGGTAATGTCCATGTCACTTGGGATATTCACTACGAGGAAAGCCAAGCACAATGTAAGAAGACTAACTATACCAGTAACACTATGCGAGAAAGGCCAATTGGCAACCAACGTTAACTGCAGGCCAGGTGAATGAGCCACATAAGACATCCCATCTATGTTAGCCTTCATGACATCTAACAGCAACCATGTAAGAAACCCCAGACAAAAACTGTTCAGCCCATACTTCTCTAAATTACTGACATATAAACCTGCAGGCAAAGTAAAATTGTTGTTTTAAGCTGCTACGTTTGAGGATAATTTTTAACTCAGCAATCGCAAACAGAGCAATAAGAATTAGGTGCTTATGAAACTGCTGGAAAGGATTTCTGCATCCACAAGGGAAAATTTAACTGCAACAGAGATTTTTCTCTCATAATTAAAAAAAAAAATAGAAGACCAGAAAAAATACTCAAACTACAGTTTGCAGCCATTGGAAAACAGGCAATAAAGGACACGATTCACTGACAGAAGGGTAACTAATGAGGTGCACCCTGCAATTGCCCAAGCTTAATACCTGGGGTCGTTTTCCAGGCTTCAGATTAGGGAGGGCACAAATGGAGCCCAGAGGCCTCCCACGACTGGGGAGAGAAGGGATAGTGAGAGGAGCTGAAAGAGGTCAAGGGACCTAGAATTTTTAAGTCAGAGTAATGGAAAGAAGGGAGTTAATTAGAGAAAGAGCCTCAGGGGTCTGAAGCCTTGTTGAGTACTGATGTGGGTAAGTATAGGTTTAAATTCCATGGGACCAGGGAGTAAAATGTCAGAAAATAGTAAGTAAGTAGGTCAAATAATTCCTGAGGCTCACATAGGGATAGGAATAGTTTGCCTTTCTACTACCTAGAGTGGAGAGATATCAAATTTATAGGGCAATTATGAAGTCTTTTGAAGGGTACACCTTAGGTATGTGTCTAAATTAGACCAACATAAAGGGTGCTCTGGGTCCATTCTAAAAAAGTTAAAAGAAAACTTCAAAAGGACCAAAGTGACCTAAAGTAACTTAACTTAATGCCAAAAAGAAAAGCCCATAATTGTTTGAAGAAATACAGCCAACTGTAGCAGCCAACAAGGTAAAATTTACAATATCTAAAACCTAATAAAAACTAACAGGTATGCAAAGAAGAGGAAAAATATGACTCATAATAAGGAAGACAATTAATTAATAAGAGCAGATCCAGAAATGATGGTGATTAAGGACCTTAAAGCATATAAATATCATAAATATGCTTAGGGATGTAAATGAAAACATGAACATGATAAAAAGAGAAAAAGAAGCTATAAAAGGGCTCAAATGGAACATCTAAAGATAAAAATACAATATTTTAATTAAATAATTATAGGATTAGCATCCGATTAGAAACCCCAGAAGAAAATATCAGTGCACTTGAATATATAGTAGTACAACTACTCAAAGCTCATAGATTCTGTATTATTTTTGCCATTATTGTTATTATTATTATTTTAGCTCTTTGTCACTCTTTGCAAAGGAATTTCTAACACTCCATATCAATTTCCTCTTTTTTTTACTTGTCAGTAATTTGCCAAAATGCTGCTTCTTGGTGTTGAAACCTTAATTATTTCAAGGACAATACACTTTTATATTGATTCACTTTAATTTGAAATATATGCCAAACATGGATTTTAAGTAGTCTAGAATAATGGGGAAAAGGGGAAATATTTCCAAAAGTTTGAGAAGGTAAAATGTTGTTACTGTCATAAGTTTTATAATATCTCTGTAAGATTTTCACCTGAATTAATCATTTCCAACTCATATATGTACTTTTATTTCAAGTTGCTTATATATACACATGCTTTCCAATCAGATTCCCCCATTAAGATGGATGGTATTTGCTTGTCACTAACTCTTATAAATTCAATTCTTCTACCTTATCTAGAATGTGGCTTCAAAACTCCTCTGTACCATTGTAACTTATTCCTATGTATTGCTCCTCTTCATGTCAACTTCTTTATTTCTTACTTTTTATGATTTTGGCATGGACATAAATTTTCATCTTCTATTCCTTCCAGCTAAAACAACACAAATTCATATTTCAATATACATAGTCTCATTCTTCAAAGTTATCCACATAAAATCCATAAATTCTATAAAAATTCAAAACCTGTGTGTGTCTGTGTGTGTTTAACACATGGTTTCAAATAAAACCTCTTGTGGCTAAATTTTTAATCACTAAGAGAAGAAGAGAGAAAGAGTTGCCTAAGGAATTTGACCCTATGAAGCATTTATTATTAAAATTTACCATTTTACAATAAGACCATGCAGAAAAATTGACAATAATGAGTTAAATTAGACCCCATGTTTAAACTTGAATTGGATTTACTCTAAAATTCAATGACAACTTTCATAAAAATAATAAATTTCATCCTACCAAAGTAGAGAATATAACCTGAGACATTTGACATTTGAGAGATAAATCCTGACATTCGAGAGATGATAAATCTTGATTTTTTCACAAATGTGGAAATGCAACTATAGTCTCCCAGTTTTTGCTTAAACCTTATTTTCAAGCAAAAGACTGTTTCCTATATATACATTCCAACCTAACTACTTTTTCAACTTGTATAAATGTGTTTATTTAGCTATTTTTTCAGTATGTATAAAATATTTGGGACCTCAAGTCACTCATTTCAGGGGTGACAATGAGTAGAAGCCCAAAGACGACTTGAGACCCATTTGGCTAAGTGCCTATGTTGGAACACACTTAAGTGTCTCAGTGCATGAAGTTCAAATTTGTGCTTTTTGCAAATAATAAGAGTTTTACATGACACAAACATTTATAGTTACTAGAAAATTGCTGAAACCTCAAATATTAAATCCACAAATGTCAAAAGACTATTTGAAATAATGAGTCAAGTTTCTCTACTGCATGTGCTTTGTGCTGTCATTATGTGGCAGATCAAATTATTGGGACAGTGTTTAGAAACTGAGACTTAAACTGTTTTTCCAATTAAAAGGGGAATTGGAAATTATTAGAGAAGAGCATAATTTCTACTTTATCTTCTCCCGGTTCCCAAGACCACTATGACTCATCTTCTAGGATTGTGCAATACACAATTAGAAAATCTTTAAGGAATAAATCAGCAAACTCACCTTCCCTAACTTTCAAACTAGATCAACCTTATCGAGTTTAGATTTTTAGGAGAGAAAAATTGAGACAGGGGAATATTTAGAAACTACCTATTTCGGCATTCAGTCAGATTTTGTGATTCCTGTTCAACAGAGAAGAATCCTTGGTCCTCAAGCCAAATATGATACGTGATCTGCATGTTGCTTCATCCAGATTAGCCACAACTGTAATGTCCGTCTAGCACAGTGAACACCACTCTAAGCTGCCTTTTCTGTCATTATTAATGCTGCTATCAGACACCTTGAAGATTGCTGTAGAAAAACATTAATTGAGCTTATAGCTTACACAAATGCAGTTGGGACCTAGAAAAATGATTTCACAGTTAAATACAGCATTTCAAAGGGGGAAAAAAAAAGCATTCATGTAAAATAAAAGCTTTCTCCCACCCCACCTCTGTGTCTTTGTGCGTCAATTCTGTGAAGTTTGGCTAAGGTAGTTCTGGTATTCTTGCATAATAGCTCTAAGTAAAGTTCTCCTACACTTTCTTACAAAACTTAGCCTGTTAAATGAAGCATTACATAATACAGGAGTAATGGAGGCTTTTGAAAGTAATTTAGGATTTAACTTAAGAAATAGCAAAATTAAGATTTGAAAGTTATATACTCTTAATACACGTTTTTAGCTCAATTTTCTGGCCATGAATCTTTATTCTGATTTTAAAATAAAAGCACATGTTCAGAAGAGAGATATATAAGAGACAAATTGAGTTTTATGTGGCCTCCTGCTACACTTTGAAATATAATCTCTAGAACAGAAATCAGTGCATTAAATAATCACACCCAAGTGTCATTATATTCATTGCAGCTTCAAGATTACTGCCTATGCTTACATCAATTTTATTTAAATAAAGAATGAATGAAATTTGCCTGCCCTGTATTTTGGGTGGAAAAAGAATGGTGAAGGTTTGAGTGACTGCTGTCTGAAATAATTAATTCATCTCCCTAACTTACTAATGTATCCTTAAGAAATGGCTTATGTATGAAACCAAGTTAGATTTGCTATCTCATTACTTGAGGGTTTGATGATTTCTGAACCCACATGAAAATGTAAATCACTGGAAGTTTCTTTAAAAATGCAGATTTCACTGTCCCAATTCAAATATACTGAGACTTACAAAGAATAGGGTTCTATCATTTGTATTATCTTGTATTAATAATACTTTCCCAAATGATTCTGATGTTCAGCAAGATTTAAGAACCACTTGACTAGAAGTTATTGGACTGAAATATGCAGAGCTAATATCTATGTGTTTTTCCATAGAAATAGGCAGCCAGTATTAATGTATTATGTTTAATCATCCTAATATGAATAAATTCTTTGATGTGCTTAAATTAAAGCCATTTTATTTCTTATTTGTAATTCATGCTTGCATTAAAACCTTATTAAGGTGAATTTTAAATAAGCCTGATCTAATAAGTAAACTATGGTCTCTAAAGTAGGAGATGTAAAGCATAGGTTTAATGTTTGTAAGAACATATGTTGTCAACAATAAGAATCCCAATTAAAATGGAAAATATTACCCAAGCTAGTGCCTTTTGGAGTACTAATTCTTATTTTAATCAAATGCATCCATTTTTTATAGCTTAGTAGAAAAGGGTATTATGTGTTATGTATGTGTATGTGCTTTTGTAGCATTTCATGGAGTCTTAATGGCCTCTAAAACAGGCATTGTGTTGTTATCTCTTGCATAAATTTTCAGAATATTTGAAGAGAAAGGGGGGACTCTCTTTACAAACTCACTGTATGTCTGAATTGTACTTGAGACTTACTCATAAGCATAAGGCTTGCTGGGCTGGTTCATTGCCTTCTAGGCCGTGTGCAAAATAAATATAGTGATGTGTGTTCTTACTCATGGATGTATCAAGGAACATGTACAGAGCACAGTCAGGAACTGTACTTTGAGCTGGGAATAGGGAGTAAAGAAGTCAGAGACACTCCTGCCCTTGTGAAGAAGACAGACGTTAAACAAAAAATTATGAGTCCACCAAGGAGAAATGACAAGAGTGGTAAGGAAGGTATCTCTGCAAAACTGATGTCAAAGCAGAATCCCAAAGGATGAGTAGGAGTTATCTAGTTATCTGTACAGAGAGAGTTCAAGGCAGAGAAAGTAGCATGTGGTTTGAGGAGAGTCCAGCCTGCCTACTTTGTTGAATTGCTCTAAAATAGTAGGCGATGGTGTAAATTATGGTGGGCTTTGCAGGCAGACAGTTGTAACTCTTCACTCTCACTTTGCCATAACAGCCCAGCCATATCTTTGGGTAGATTAATTAATCTCTTTAAAAATATTCTCATCTGTTAAATGAAGTTTATAATAGAGTTGCAGTGAAGACAAAAGGATCAAATAATAACTAAGTAACTACAGAAAATAATACTAAATACTTGCTTATATATAGTGATATATAGCCTTATCTTATTTAACACACAAATTCCTAATTCATTTCCTAATTCAACAAATTGGATTCCAATTCCAGGGTTCTCTACACAGAACTGCATTGTAAGGTATTAGGAACTCCTGCAGAAAACCCTATATTAGTATCAGTATAGTATTATTACTATTCATGATTTGACAGGAGAAAATTAGAAAGGGTAACTGAAAATCCCGGAATCATTGTTTTTCACGTTCAGAAACATTGGACAGTATTTATTGGAAAAGGTTTCCTGTGAATTTTAGATACTGGAAAAGAAAAAGCTGCTGGCGAATTTTAGAAAGTACAGTTGTATTTAAATGCAGGAGGTAGCAGGACAGGGAGCAGGATGGCAAATAAAATTAATTTGGATAAATGACTCAAAGGATATTGGCAAAAATGATCTTAATGGTTCTTATGCACAGGTTATCATTGGGACAAATATCAAAATTAGATTTTAAAGTGATGGGATTATTTTATGAGCTTTAAAAGTGCTTGCAGGTCACCAGCTCAGGCAATAATTTTTTAATCAAACTGTATGATGCAGGAAGTAAATTGATCATTCAGTGGTCAGAATGACATTTATGGGCTTGAGAGATTTCTGTCTGTCTCTGAAACTGTCTGAGTGGGCACCACGAGAGGTAGAACTTGAGTAGAAGGATTTATCACTCAATATGGAACACAATGCTTCTATCACCAATTAATCATTAGGAGCAAATAGAAGATCCTGCCTGATAGTATTTCAAGTTTCTTAAGTTGATAGTTTTTAGGAGAATCATGTGTAGATTAACGAATAAGGTATAATCGAACATCCCAGAAAAATGAAAAAAAAAAAACACGTGGATTCTTATCTACTCTTCTACAATTCAGACATTTATTCAGACATTTATTGGGCATCTACCCTGAGATATGCATTGTATTAGGCATCTGTGATAGGTTGAATTGTGTCCTTCCCTCCACCCCCATCCCCCCAAAAATTGCATGTTGATGTCCTAACCCCAGTACCTCAGAATTTGACCTTCATTGAAAATAAGCTCATTGCAGATGTAATTAGTTAAGTTGATTAACCTAATTCGTGAAATCTTTCTGTGGGAAGGTGGGCCCCTTATCCAATATAACTGGCATCCTTATTAAAAGGGAAAATTTGGACACACACTCACATACACAGAGAACACCCCGTGAAGATGAAGAAAAAGCTTGGGGTGATGCTTCTGTAGGCCAAGGACTACCAAAAGAGTTTCAGAAAACCACCAGAAGCTAGGGAAGGATCATAGAACAGGTTCTTCCTCACAGCCCTGCGAAGGAACTTCTAACCTCCAGAACTGTAAGACAATAAACTTCTGTTGCTTAATCCACTCAATTTGCAGTACTTTGTTACGGCAGCCCTAGAAAACAAATAAAAAAAATATAGGATTGGAGCAGGGAATTCCCCGTTCTAATGATGCCTGGACTCCAGTGGACGGAGTAAATTCAGAAACTTTTCTGTATTTTGATCTCAAAGGATTCTGTGGGTATTATATTTTTCTAATCCACAAAAATATAGATTTGTAGCTAAAAGAATAAGGCAGAAATACGCTAATCCAAAAGAATCCATTTATTAATAAAAAATAGTTAATCTATGCTTTGTGCTAGATTTTCTCTATTCACTTTCCCAGCTCTATGCCCCACCCTTCTCTATACCTTGCTTGCTGAACTTAAAGGACTGCATTAACCAGGATCCCTTGCCTCCTGTTTTCCAGGTGCAATCAACCTATGGGAGGCATTGGAAGACTGGAGACACAGTAGGGAGCCAGAGAGAGCTCAGGAGCTGCTTCTTGATGGCCTGCAGTGTTGACATCGTTAGGGTCCTCTCCACTTGCTCATCACTCAGCTGAGTGGGTTTTCAATAGTTTCCAATAACATCACTCTCTTCTTTTCCCCTTTAAGACTAGGCATGGTAACAGCTAGTTCCTGGTAACCATTCCATAGTATCTGTTGATAACTCCTGGGGATTTATTCTTTCTTGCTGTTACCTTTAACCTTGCCCTCACTTTGTAAATAATCCCATTTTTATTTGCTCTTTAATGACTTCTTTGAGTATATCAATGATTTCTTGCCAGACCCATGCTGATACAAGAATTTTTGCAGAAATGTTGCCAGGAAACAGATCTTCAAATCTGGATTTCAGTATTGACGTCTCACATCTTTGATGAGCATGGAGATAAGCTCTTTGCTAGGGGCCATAGGGCACTGGTGCTCCGCGGCTGCAGTGCCCCCATGGCTACGCAACTATCACAGGTGGCACAGAATGAAGCACAGTGGAAAGAGGCTTTGGGAGATCAGTGGGCTGTGGTACTGAGTTGCTACGTTGGCATTGATTAAAAAAGCTGAAATGGGTTTGTTGGTTGTTTCTGACTGGCAAACAAACACACACAAATTAACTCAAAACTTGGAATCCCTTTTCAGAATGCAGAAAACCTCTGTGCTGTTTTCTCAAGCAGGTTGCATGCACACATGACTGTGGATCAGGTACGAAGCCTGATTGTAAATGCTATAGAGACGCAATGACAATTAAAGGCACAATTTCTTTAGTTCTCTTATAATAACCTCAAAACCACTAACTAGAAAGAAGTAGAACCTTGAAAACTGTGAGGAGGAGTCTTGGTCATTACATTTGTGCACTTTCTGTGGTCATCTAGAAGGAGAGAAAAATCACCTGATATAAAATCTCCATAAATTGATAGTCAGCAGGTAACAAGTTAGTTACTGGTCATGGTACTGAAAATAAACAAAATTAGAGGATAAATGACAAAGCAGTCTAGGAGAGAAGATTGTGAATAAACATCTCAGATGGACAGAGTGGGAAAATATTCATAGGCCACATAAATTCTCTCCCGTGAGATGACGGCTCTCACCAATCAAGTGGATAATATAACCTATTGTGTAGCCATGTCAGCTTCTGTCCTTGGCCACTAAATTGCTTGTTTAATGGGCCAATTTACAAAGTGTTCATTGTAACATTGTTACAGGCTATACACGGGCTCAATGAGGTCGACTTCCTTCACTAAGACTGATCTGGCCACAACTATTGCTGAGCATCCAACATATCAACAGCAGAAGTGGACACTAAGCCTCCTATATGACCATTTACTGGGAAGCCAACCATTCACTAGGTGACAGTTGATAACTGTAGGTTACTTTTATCACAAAGGTTGTTCTCATAGAAATAGATTCATACTCCAGACACAGATTTGCCTTTGCGTCTGCAGATTCTATCAATATTGCTATTCAGGAACCCGTAAAATACCTATTCATCATTGTAGTTTTCTAAAAAAAAAAAGAAGAAGAAGAAAAGAAATCATCTCTGCTGATGAGACATATTTTATAGTGAAGGAAATGTAGAAATGGGCTTCCCTCAAGGTGTTCTCTGGTCTTATCATATTCCTCAGAGAGCAGGTGTTTGACGAAGTGGTGAATTGGCTGTCAAAGGCTCAGTAATGCCAGTAGGTAAGTGAAGAGACCCTGTGAGTTTGTGGTGCTATTACATAGAATGCAGAATATGCCTTAAATCAGTAGACAACAAACATGCTGTCTCCTCTGCAGATAGAATACATGTGTCTGGGAAACAAGGAATGTATATGAGAATAACTCCATTTACTGCTACATTAATGGTACACTAGAAATAGCCTCAGTGTGTTTGGAAAGTGAGTACCCAAAGAATATATTCTTCCACCAGGGAACACAATTATGATTCTTTTGAAATAGAAATTCAGACAGGCCTTGGGCTACCTTGGATTTCTTATTTTGATTAACCAGCAGACAAAGAAAGGGGTCAGTGTCTTGATTTGAATAATTAATTCAACTACCAAGGAGAATTTTGTTTCTTTAAACTAGTAGGAGGAAAGAGAATGTTGGAATCCAGGCAACTTACTATGTCATATATTAGTTCAGCCATTCTACTATTATTAGGGACTTGAGGCCCACAGGTGTGAAGATTTGTATCACCCCACCAGGGAAAAATAAAAGCTCACCAACTTATGTCAGGAAAGAATAAAGGGAACATGAAACTGGTAAATAAAGAATGAAGGTGACATGTTCAACAAGTCTTGTAACAAGCATTATAATCAGCTAGATTATAAGGAAGTGGACACTATGATCAGCTATGTTTTACATTAATTATTTTTTGCCTCCTTTCCACCAACTCCTCATACTCAGTATTTTATATGAATGGCACTGATGCTCAATAACATTATAATTAATGTCCCTGGTGGGATTCTGCCTGCATTGACAACACCCCAAAGTGGTAAAGTAGTTAATAAGACTTTGTATTTCTCGTGTGTTTGGGGATTTTTCCCTTGTGTTTCAGATATGTCTATCTAAATGAAGGAGAGGAATGAATGTTAATTGGGGACAAAAAGTGGACTATATCAGTTATTCATCGTTCCCTTTTATGCCATGATTTTGACAGTAGCTGTGTCCCTCTCTGGGTGTCCACAGCTTCCTGCTGGTCAGCCCCTCTCCCACGGTACCCCTATCACTGGGTCTGGATACCGTCACTCCCACACTCCCACCACTCTCTCCCCTGACCCCATCAGGATTTGCAGTAGTAAGGGCTTTCCATTTTTATGGGCCTCTGGATGCTGAACTACCCCTTCTTGCTTTCCTTGACTCTGCCTACATCTCTGTAATCAGTCCTTTCTTTTAACTTCTGTCACTGAACCCTTTGACGATGCCATCTGTTTTCTGCTAACACCTTGACTGACTAAATCTATAGTTGATAAATGTCTTTTGTGATTCCTTAATGCATGTAAAAAAGTTACTTGTGCTGGCCGGGCGCGGTGGCTCACGCCTGTAATCCTAGCACTCTGGGAGGCCGAGGTGGGCGGATCGTTTGAGCTCAGGAGTTCGAGACCAGCCTGAGCAAGAGCGAGACCCCACCTCTACTAAAAATAGAAAGAAATTATATGGACAGCTAAAAATATATATAGAAAAAATTAGCCGGGCATGGTGGCGCATGCCTGTAGTCCCAGCTACTTGGGAGGCTGAGACAGGAGGATCGCTTGAGCTCAGGAGTTTGAGGTTGCTGTGAGCTAGGCTGACGCCACGGCACTCACTCTAGCCTGGGCAACAGAGTGAGACTCTGTCTCAAAAAAAAAAAAAAAAAAAAAAAAAAAAAGTTACTTGTGCAGCAAGAGAAATTATCTCATTCTTTAAAGTCAAGACTCCACTAGATGCTGCTGTGAAATGTATTTATTTGACCAGCAGTGTTCATTATGGAACAAAAATGTTCTGAAGGAGAAGAGTAGTCCCTGAGAACAGATGAAGTAAGGATAGGAATATTCTGGGAATTATGTTCTATAACCAAAATACTAAATATCTGGAAGACTGTTGGATTCATAGGAAACTAATTGCATCAAGATTCTATCTGCACTATACTTAAGTAGGATGAATTGGTGAAAATAACATAATTACAAAGGTGCCAAAATCCAGTATGTTGGAATGATAACAGAGAATCTTCTAATTTATGTCTTTAAAACCCTATTAGTTTTCTTAGACCCAGAAAACAGCCATCAGTTACTTTGCCAACTGATACATTTTTGGTTCTTTTATTGCTATGCTGCTTTAGAGAAATGTTAATGATCTACTTTATGAAGCCTGAACTATTCTGGTGTGTATTGTTCCTTCAGAATCAACACAAAGGATTCAAAATACTTACTGAAATCCTGTCTATTCTGTTTTCCTTTTGAGAAAGGGAAATGTGAAAAAGAAACCTTCAAAATATTATGCAGAGTTAATGGTCACCACATATCAACTCTTATTGGCCATTGCCTTTGCCACATACCCAGTCCTTTTAGTGAAAAACAGAGTTTTATGATTCACATTTATCCTCACAGCTTTGCTCTTTGCAAGCTAAACATGATACTGTTGAAGCAAACTCTTTGAATTTAATAAGAAAATGATCAATTTTGAGGCCAGAGACACAGTTAATGCTATCTCATCAGAATGATGTGTAATGCTCAACACACACAATAGTAAAAAGGAGGAGGCAGGCTTTGTTAGCTGTTCATTGCAATGAGAAAGTCTCCTATTTTATTCCTATATTCTGGACTAAGCCACTGTAACAAACTTGTCAGCTTTAGCCAACTTACATTTTTATGTCTCAGCAAAGATGTGCCTCAAAGAAATCTCCCTTTGAAACCTGTGATAAAAGACTACCAAAAAAAAAAAAAAAAAAAACCCAAAACCCTAACCTGATTCCATCATCAAATAAACTGAATTTTCTTTAAAAAAAAAAAAAAAAAAAAAAGGAAAACATAGCTCTTAATTTGCAATACATTTTTAATAGTTTTTTGAGTAGCTTTACTATTTTTTTTTTCCTGGGGGAATACTATAGGGTCACACCTGTTCTAAAAGAACAATCTTCTGTCTAAATAATTGGTATTGAATTTTAATGGGATAACATGAGAGCATTAAAGTCAGTTGGTATCAAGGGGTCTTTCTCATAAAAAAAAAATTAATCACAATTCAAAACTCATAGCTATTATTTCTCAGCATTAGCCAGGAATGACTCATAATGTAAATTTTCTCTCTCATGGGGTGGGGAACCTGTGGCCTTCTAGATCCTTGAGTGTGGCCTTTTGACTGAATCCAGATTTTACAGAAAAAATACTTTTAATAAAGTATGTATGTTGACCTGATTTATGACAAAATACCACTGCAATTCAGACTGAAAGGGCAGTCTTTTCAATAAACAATGCTGCATGGTCAGTTAGACATCCCTGAAATTGACCTTTACCTCATACCATACATGAAAGTAATTTGAAAGAGATCATAGTTATAAATGTAGAAAATAAAACAAAAGTCTTCTGGAAGAAAACATAATACAATATTTTTTACCTTGGATAAGAAAAAATTCCAAAATAAGACACAAAAACACTAACTGTAATGAAGAAAAAAATAAATTAAAAAGTTCTGCCTTCAACACATCAATACAAGGATGAAAAGCATGCTACAGAATGGGAGAAGACATTCGCAATATATAGATACAACAAAGAACTTGAATCCAGAATTCTATAAATCTCAAGACAAAAAACTTAATTTTTAAAATGAGCAAAATATTTGAAAAGGGATGTCACCAAAAACTGTATGTACATGACTAATAAGCACATGAACATATATTCAGTATCATTGGTCATCAAGGAAATGAACATTAAACTCACAATGAGACACTACATCCCCATCAGAATTCTACAATTATACATACCTATATATTTTTTATTTTATTCACAATATCAATACCAATTTATATCAAGTATTGATGAGAATATGGAGCAACTGGCATCCTCATACATTTCTGATGGAATTGTAAACTGGTACATGTACTTCAGAAAACTGTTAAGCTATTTTTACACAGGGATGATTTTTCAAATTGATGCTTCTTTGAGGGGATGAGTACTGGAAATTCCTATTCCACCATCTTGCTGACCTTTTTATACTTCCAAATATACTTGAGAGGCCCTTAAGAACTATAACGTGGTAATTTATAAACTTACTGAGACATGAATTTGAAACTTTTTTCACTTATATTGGGATTGAGTCTAACTGATTCAACATTTGATTCTTAATGCTACATTGCCGATCTCTACCCATAATTTCAAATACAATAGCTCTTTTAAAATATTTAGTCATTAAATATTCATTGTAACTCTTCTATTTTCCAAGCACTGTTTTAAGTCCCAAAGAATTTATGGTACATGTATAATAGACCTACAATTATCATGATTAAGAATTTATTAATGTAATCCTAGTGACAGTCAAACATCTACTATGAATAGTTTTCCTTCCTTGACTTCTATGAAATTGCAGATATGGTTAGAAAGAAAAAATAAAGGCCAAATAGGTTGTTATTAAATAAACATATTAACATGCCAACCATCATCAGTGGCATACTGGCCCTTTATTTTTCCAACAGGGCCCAGCTCTTCTGAGATATTTTCTTTTCCTTTTCTGTACTTTTCCAGATTTAAGGACTCCAGTTTCCTATACTTTAACATTTCCTTTAAATCAAAAACTTCTTTTCATATGGAAACATCTCAAACTCATTTCCCAATACCCTGCAATTTTCATTTCTTTTTATATGTAATAGTTATCAAAATTACAAAACTTTAACAGTTTGTACTTTCATTTAACTTGAAAAGAAATATCAGACATATATTTCTTAGTATTATAATTCAGAATTTTACTTGAGTAAACTAGGGTGAACTGGGACTGAAGAACACACAGTTGGAAAAGCTGTGATGAAAATCTCGAATAAGCCCTTTTATAGACAAATAACGTTACTTTGGAATATAGTAAGTTAACTTCCCCATTCCTTCTGTTTGAAAAAATACTCAATTTATGAAAATTAAACCAAATGGCGCAGATATTAATTTGAAATCCAAAAAAAAGAATACCTCATTTTTTAATTTCTTTGTGTTATGAATAAAATCAGTAATATAGTGACATATTTAGATCTGACCTTCTGAAGTCTTTAAGAAAATATATATATGGACTTTAAATATTAAGAAGGGATTTAGAAAACTTATTCTGATGTCTTACTGTAGCTGCATTTGGACTTTATTCTTAGTAAAGAACCTGACATCCTCATATCTGAATCATCTTAGAAAATGTAGTATTATGATAAATGCTTATAGCACCAGAAAAAGATGGATATTGGAAAAAAATGTTTTGAAAGGTTTGATGCATTTAAATACTCAAGTAATCATCATAGAAAATATTAGTAGCAAGTTAGACATTACTGCATTTATTTTACAGTTTAATATTGTTTTCATTGTATATTACACATGTAGTGAGCACCATATTACAATAGGTACATAATACTGTGTATATAATAGGTGTACAAATACTGTACCCTTTTTCCGTATTTTTTACACAGACCTAAACTGGGTTTGGGCTTCAAGCTTGCTTCTTTGTTCTCATCACTCCTAGAAAAGCTACCCCATGGTTTGGCCAAGAAAGGACACCATGCATTTATTTCCTAATTAGGCTTCTATTATATAATTGATCCAAACAAGGTTATTCGCTGTTCCCCATTACTGCATGGTATTATAGGGAAAGCATGACTTATAGAGTCAAATATCGAGCTCAAATCCTGAATCATCGTTTTGCTGTTCTTTTACCTTGGTCAAGCTGTTGATCTACTCTTAATCTTTTTTTTTCCATTACCTGCAAATAGGAATAATATCTCCTTTACATTCCAATGTAACAGAATTGTGAATTTAACCCATAAAACTCAGATACATAGAAAATGCAACTTCTTTATTTTTTGTCTACCAATAATCTAGTCTTTCTCCTAAACCTGAACCTATTGGAGCATGGAAAATAATTAAGTGTTAAAGACTTCCTTTCAATTATTATAAATTCAGACTCTTAAGAAAAAGTGCTTGGTATCTCAGATGCCTCAGTCTTCCACCTCCCTTTTCAGGATCTTCTCATGGTGGCTTCTGAGTACATGGAGGGAAAGATGTGGCTTAAGCAACTTCATATGAGAGGTTTGTAGCAGGATTGTTAGGCTTTCCTGATCTCTAGGATCATGGTCTTTGTCCACCTGGTGTCAGCTGCTATAGATATAGCTCATGATCTGGCTTTGAGCAGGTAGAGTTTGTTGGTAAACTCTGGCTGACTAAGCCTTGCCTCATACCCTCCTAGTGTGTGGACTGTGACTTTTGACCCCTCTGAGATCTCACTATAACTTTAATTTAAATATGGCTCCCTGGTGGGCAAAACTTACAGAATTGCTACTCTGTGCTTGCTGTGATACTGCCTCTGGAAACTTACCTGAGGTACTTTGGCCACATATTATTTGATCTTTGGCATTTGAGAATTCAGGACAACACAGCTCACTCTGCAGCAGGTTAGTACAGGGTGGTTTGCAACTCATGCTCTTTCTAAAGATCCCAATGGGGACCATGGGAAAATGCCCTGTTCCAGCCCCATTCAGTGCAATTTTACTGATTAAACATCTCTGTTGTCCCCCTTCACTTTCTTCTTCCAGACATCCACTGAGTCAGCATAAAAAATTTTTCCTCCCTCCATACCAAATATTCCTTCCTCTAGAGACGAAAGCTTTACAATTTCGTGTAAACCCCAGGAGGAAGAGGCATCTATCTTCACTGCCTTATGGAAGAAATTCCATCAGTTAAGTCCCTCTAACTTAATCCTCAGTATGTTCACTGGATGATAAATAAATTTGAAAATTTCTTTTGTTTTCAAAAAACACTGACATTTACTGAAAAAAATCTTTTTTTTTCCATACATTAGAAGTTAAATTTTGCCTAAGTTCTCTACTTTTCATTCTATGATAACAAGCCTCACTGCCACTCCAAGCATATGAATACCCTAGGACAGCCGGGGCAAAGACGATATGCTTGAAAAGATGAAAGGGAAATGTACATTCAGAATTTCCCAAATACCACCTCTTATTTCCATCCTCCACAAATTTATCATTGAGGCTCTGCTGGTCAAAACTTACTTCCCTCTACTTCTATATTTTTATATTCCAAGACCCTTTCAAGTTCCTTCTTAAAGATTAGCTCTTTCATGATCCCTATATGAGGAGGTAATTGCTATTACTGGATATATTGGATATATTGGCTCTATATTGGATTGGATATAGCCTGACACAATAGGAATACATTTCTAGCTCTTCAGTGAAGAAGTTACTTACATTTTCTAAACTTAAAATCATTTTATCTGTAACATAATAATAATTTCATGGAATGATTATAAACTTTGAAACAAAGCTTCTAATACTGAGAATCCAATAATATAAAGAAATTTAAAGAGTGATGGAATTAATATTATATATAATATACAATTTAATTAAGAATCTGAAGAACAGCAACTAAAAACATTAGATGCTTTCATATAGGACCCCACGAGGTATACAATTTATTTCTGTTTCAAAAGTCCAAGTTACTATTGTAAGAATAGTGACAAAATAAAAATTTATCCTGTATACTGCTTTCCATAGAGTTTTTGTTGTATAAATATTATCTTGTTTGCAATATTGTTAGGCAAGTAAGATAAATTGCAAAATCTAAAATTCAGAGAAGTTGGGGTACTTACCCAAGGTGAAACACTGACTAGGTAGTATTGGGAACAGGTTACAAACCAAATCCTTCCAACTGCTTGCCTTAATTTCCTTCATTAACCAGAAACAAAAAAATCTATGAAGCTCATATTTTGCTTATGAGAATGCTATGCTGTTTGAGATAGACTATTTAAAAGCACATTTTTCTATTTATCTCACTATTTATTATTAGTAATAATAATAATACCAATACTGTCTATTGATTATGTGGGACTTGCTAGACGTAAGTTTCATACTGCTTGGGAGATCTGGATGCATGCCTGTAACATCAGTAACTGCTGATCCACCATTCTATTTGTTAAATGACAGGAGTTTAACCTCACAAGAGAGGTTAAACTCCTGTCATCTGAGAACAGATCTTGGCATCGGGAAAGCTTGGATTTTGGATTTTGGTCACTAAGGCATATTTTTTTTTTTTTGACTCATACCAATAATCCACTTCTTTTCTCCTGCCCCAAAATTTACCTCTCTAGCATAATATAAAGCTAATAGTTGCATCCTGCTCAGAAAAGGAAGAAACAAAGTACCACTCAGAGATAATTAAATGCTTTGGGGGAAAAGGGGAATAATGTTTTCTCTTTCTCTTCTTTCTTCCTCTCTTCCCCCTACACCCTCTCTTTCTTTCTTTCTTTCTTTGCCATCTTTTCAAAAATTACAGGATTGTAAGCAAACACCAGCCATTATAACAATAGGATCAGAAATTAAGAGCCTTCAAAATGAGATCTTTCAATTATTTTACATTTGGTTTTTTTGAATTTACGAACATTGTCTTTTCTTTCTTTCTTTTTATTCCTTCCTTTCTTCCTTCCTTTCATTTCTTTCTTTTTCTTTTGTTTTTAGCAAATTAAGCGTGGAAAACCTAAAAGATTTTATAAAAACAATGTCCTAAACATATAAAGCATTAAAACATGGTAAAATTACACACAGTTAGGCTTGAAGGCTGCCTTGTAGAAAAATTCCATGTGCAAACACACTAGCTAGAATTCAATCCACCAAAAGAAAATTCTATCCCTTTATGTACCATTTGGGAGCAGTCTCTCTCAAAAGAAAGTGTTTGATATATTCTTCTTACATTGTAAAATCCTAGTAGCCTTGACACAAACTTTCCAGGGGAAAAACAAATCTTACTCTAAAATGTAATAGTAACTGCTTCAGCTCAATGGAACAGACATTTATGCATTAATCATGAAAATGACCAAACTCATCATTTTTGATCCATTTTTTCCTGATCATTTAAAATAGAGCTTTGATGACACTGAGTAGATTGCTCTAGGTCAGAGCAGCCTCATAAAGGGCACTGCTTTTCTGGCTTCCCTAACAGAAACCCACAGATGTGTGTTGTAATATAATTAATCAGTCTTAGCTCAAACACATAGTTAATTTACAAAAGAAAATTCACTTTTAAGAAAAAGAAATGTATCTACAATTATCCAAAGTCAGGTTTTACATAATGTCCTACTACCATAGATCCTTCAATAAAATTTTGTGATATCTCAGCTAACATTCACAGGCATCCACATCTACCCATTCAGTGCATATGTATTGACCACCCTGTGTGCTAGGCACTATAGTGATCCTTGATCACATCTATTACACACATATACACACATGCATATACATATGCGCAACACACACATACCCCTATACTTACAACAAAAACTCCTCTGAGAATCTATTAATAGCTTTATCAAAATACCCTAAAATTTAGTGGCTTAAAACAATAAGCACTTATTATTGCTTGAGAGTCTTTGAGTCAATTGGGTGATTCTGAGCTCCTGACTGGGTTCATTCATGAATCTGCAGTCAGCAGCGTGTTAACTAGTTGGTGTCTGGGCTCACTGATGCCTGGAGGTTAGCTGATTGCTGATGAGTCTGGCATAGGAATGATGGGTGATGCAGCTCTATTTCATGTGTCTCATCCTCCAGCAAGATAGCTGGGGAATGCAAGAGAGTGTAAGCCAAAGTAACAAGAGAGGCAGATCCAATAGTCAAGTATTAATACTTTTCACACTTTGTATGTCTGATTGTTTATAAATAAGATCACATTGATTCCTTCCATCTCTTTATATATGCTTCTTTGTAATGTATCTATTTACACATCTCTTGAATCTGGGGTGGACTTGTGACTTGCTTTGATCTATACAATGCGGCAAAGTGACATTGTTCAACTTCTCTGCCTAAGCCTCAAGAGGCTTTGCAGCTTCTGCTTTCAACCTCTTGGAAAGTTGGATCACTATGTGAGTAAACTGTAGGGCCTACAGGATTATAAGACCACATGAAACCCAGCAAAAGGCCATCCACCCTAGCTGAGAACTCCTAGACAAACCAGCCCCTAAATCAAACCACCAGACACAAGCATCTGCTAAGCCACCTTAGGCAAGATCAGCAGAGAACAACCCAGCTGAGCCAAGTCCAAATTTCTGACCCACAGAATTGTGAAAAAATAAAATTATTTTTGTCTTAAGTCACTAATTTTGGGGGATGTTTTCCTATACATCAAGAAGTAATTAAAACACTCTAGTATGTATTATGTTTGGTATAATATTCCATTGATCATAGCATGTCACATAGCTATTTCCAGAGTCAATGAATACAGCAAGATGTTCCACCCACAATGGGAAGAGTGAGAAATTAACACCATCAATGCAATCAGTGTACCATGTAAACATTTAAAGATAAACTAAAGATGAGAAGCTTAAAGGATTCACATACTATCACCCATTTAATAACAGAAAGTGTTGGCCCTAGCTCCTTTAACTACAAAGCCTGTGCTCTTTCTCCTGTACCACTGAAGAAGAGCTATGATAGAAGTATGTAGAACATCAGCTTCTCAAAGCTGGGGACCCTGACTTCTGTAAGACCTATGCTGTATTGATTCTGCATTATTCCCCCACTGAAGCTTCAGCACAGCATGCAGGACACAAGATCAAATCTGAGCTGAAATGGATAATATCTAAGATTCTTTAAACTTGACATCACTTTGACTAAGTATCAGGTTGCCCTTGTTATTAATCAGACCTCAATACACATGCTGTATTTCTGATGAATGGGCTCTGACCTTATCCAGACGTCTGGTTTCTCACATGATATGCTCCAACTCTTCTAAATAGAGTTCTGTTCTGAAATTCCACTTGTGGTAATTGACCTATTTCTTCATTGTTCTCTTTGCTTTTTTCAGTCCCAGTCAGAGACTGGATGTATTTTCCTAGTTCAAATAACGATGGCCAAAGCCCTATTGCTATTTTCAGATCATTTTAGTGTTGCCTGCCTAGACTTTTAAGAAACACCATAATCTGTTATCAATTACCTCATTCTTCCTGTTCAACAGATAACCATATATTTATGTTTAAACCACATTGCTAGTTGTTTTTCTGCATTTCTATCCTGCTAAAGACAGAATATTTTGTTCATCTTTATATTTCCCAGCAAGACATTGCAGTACCTTGAACTTAGCCAGTGTTTCATTAATGCATGTTGAATAAATGTCACAAATAAATGTTGAAAAGACTACAGTTTACTACTTAAAGACAGTAGTTTCATATTGCTGCTTATTAGAGATATTGACATTATCTCTTCTCTGATACTATTTTTACACTTAGTGGTTAGTAAGAAAGTTAACCACTGGTAACTCTAATTATATATTAATAATATAGAAACGGCTTCCATTACCTTCTGACATATCTATACTTATCTGAGGATTGTCTAGATTGTGTAGATTGTCTAGGAAACCGTGGTGATCTGTACTTCTATGGAGCCTAAATGGAGAAATGGATATCCGATTCCATTGTGTCGGGAAAATGAAATTGGATAAAAAGCAGTAAATGCTACATCGTAGAAAGCACAATGATTTCTCTCTGAGTTACTTCCTCCTTCCTCAAGAAAATACAGTTCTTCTTGGCCTTTGGTACATAGGATTGATGAAAAAATAGTAAAAAAAGAAATATGTCTGGGGAACTTGGAAAAAATAAATCAGTGTAATTTTGATTCTCACCAATTTTTTCTAATGTTCTTCATATTCTGTTTGCAGTAAAAAAAAAAAAAAAAAGTACACCCAGTGACCCTTACAAAATAAGTTTATGGTTGTTAATTTTATGTCAACTTGACCAACCATAGGTACCCTGATATTTGGTTAAACGTTATTTCTGGGTGGGTCTATAACGGTGTTTCATGGATAAGATTAACATTTGAATTGGTAGACTAAGTAAAAAAAAAAAATTACCCTCTCCAATGTGGATGGGCCTCACCCAATCCTTGAAAGGCCTGAATGGAGTAAAAGACTGACCAAGAAAGAGTTCTTTTTCTCGTTGATTGTTTCTGAGTTGGGATATCTGTCTTCTGCCTTCAGACTCAGACTCAGACTGAATGACACCATATGCTCTCCTGGGTCTGGACTTTCAGCCAATTTCTTATAATAAATAAATAAATAAGCATACGCATACAGACACTCACACACACCCTGTCAATTCTATTTCTCTGGAGAACTATGACTAATACAAAGTTCTTCCTCTCAGCAATGTAAATGCAACCATTGAGGAAGCCAAGCATTCAATGAGGATCTCATATCCCAGCAAGATTTAAAAGTAATGATCCTCTAATATCATTAGTTAACTTTCAATCATTTTGAAGCTTCTGCATTCTGAAAATACATAAACTATTCAGCAAATGAATAAAAGAAACAAAGATTTTAGCATACAAGACCAAGGAAAGATGAAAGTTCCATTTTCCTATAGTTATTAGCAAAGCTTGAACAAAGAAGCAATTAAAATGAATAATATATATTCTTAAAGGTCTCATGGTTGTCATGGTACTTACTGAAGACAAATTTCTTTATGTTAAAAAAGCATTAATAAAAAAGCAATGTCACAGCCCCCCATGCTATGCCAGAGTAAGCTTTTGTCTTTATACTGTACCTACTACCAGAAGATGGAATAGATACTAGGAAATCTGGAGAACTAATATCCTCTTTCATCTCTTCTCCTCCTTTTTCCACTTGAGAAATACTTAAAGGTGTTTTACGTAATTTAGTGTGTGTGTGTGTGTGTACTTCTAGTTTAAAAAAACCATTAAAGAACTATGCCAATGGGGGAAACTTAGTCAAAGCAGTATAATAATATACAAGAATGTTCTAAGATCACACACTTGGGAGATATAAAGGATAAAAAACAATTTAATGGCAGGAAATTTTATGGAAACAAAACTCTTTATGGAAAGAGAATTTCTTTTTATTGTATTATTTTGTTGTTCGTTTTTTTTTTTCCTGCTCTGAGTTTAAGAAAGTGGACCACGCAACAATTGTCATAACAATTGTCAAACATCTAATATATAAATGTCATATTGCTCAGAACATCAGAATTGTTGAGAATTTAAAATAGGAAGAACTCAGTATGGAAACATACTGTGAATAAGACATTTTCTTATTTCTCTCTGAGCCATTGGACCAACATGTCATTTTTACTCATATATGCCTGAACTATTAGTAACTAAGTCTAAAGAGATAGGTCTGTCTGGGTGTGTAGCTTTTGTTGCACATAATGAACTCAAATACGATAACATAGAAAAGCCACAAAGTTTTTAAGATAGTCACACTTGCAATATAAGTAAAATTTCAATAGCTACTGAAAACAAAAACAAAATTAAAAAAAAAAAAAAGAAATAGTTGCACTGGAAAACCACCACCTCCTTAGTCTAAAGGTTCTTGGCCATTCTCAGTTTACAGAACCAAGGCTTAATCAAGGAATATACTCCATTCCATGGTAGAGGAATCTGGCAAAATCTTTCCTAGAGAAAATTCACAATTGATATGGATGAGTGACTGCCATGGTGATTTTTATTTTTCCTTATTCAAATGAAAGTGCTTATTGTAGTTTTCCTCTCTCTGAATAAGCAGTATAAAATATTATGTTCATGGATTTTGTGGGTCGTAAGTTTGACTGGAAACCGTGGAGATAGCTTTTCTCTACTTCATGATGTCTGGCACCTCAGCTAGCGAACTCACTAATTATCTGAAGGTTTGTTCACAAAGATGTCTGGTGATAGATGCTGGTGAGGACCTTAACTGGATCTATCATGTATAATATTTTCAAGACCTTCTGGACTTGACTTCCTCACAACATTGTGGCTAGGGGTCACCAGAAATATTGCTAAGGCCATTTAGAGTTGAGTGGTTTGAGGTCAAGATAACTTGTCTTTTTATTTTATAGTTCTCTAGATCAAAAGAACTCACATCCAAACCTGTTTAAGGTTACGAAATTTTGGACTCTGTGAGACAGTTGCTATAACTGGATATTTGGTGAGGGGAAGAGTTCATGGGACGGAGGTGAGCAAGTTTTACACATTAGAGATTCTTCAATAATCATGGCTATGAGTAAAGACCATGCTAGTTTACATTAGTCTACCTGATAATTTATCTTCTCTTGTGTTCACACTCTCTGCCATATAACCTGTCAGTGCTTTCCTGTGGTAGGTGTAGGGAGATTGACATAATTCCCCTCCCTTAGGCTTAGCTACGTGGCCAGTGAGTTATTAGCAGAGATTTTGCAATCAGAAGCTCGGAATAGTCCAATAAAACTCTACTTGCTCTCTGCCACCACCATGAGAAGGACACGCCAAGGCTAGGCTGCTAGAATATGAGAGGCACGTGGAGCAGAGACAAGCTGACCTATTCATTCCAGGTAAAGCCCTTCCAGATCATCTAACAGTTTGCTAACCTCCCGAGATGGAAGTGAGCCCCAGCAAAATTAGCAGAGCCACCTGAAAACCACCTCA